>NW_019942683.1:160197-169105 GCF_002910315.2 Salvelinus sp. IW2-2015
ACAATAGTAGCAGTTGATGATCTCTCTTTATATTACAATAGTATCAGTTTCCTCATAAAACAAAACTGAGTACATGCAGTAGATTTCAGGCAGCTGCCATTTCAAGAAAAGTAATTCCATCCTCAAATCCCCTCTACATTAAAGACCCCAGACCCAGACAGACCCAGACCCAGACCAGACCCAGACCAGATCCAGACCCAGACCAGACCAGATCCAGACCCAGACCCAGACAGACCCAGACCAGACCCAGACCAGACCCAGACCAGATCCAGACCAGAACCAGACCCAGACCAGATCCAGACCAGACCAGACCAGATCCAGACCAGACCAGACCCAGAGCAGACCAGACCAGACCCAGACCCAGACCAGACCCAGATCCAGATCCAGACCAGACCCAGACCCAGATCCAGACCAGACCCAGACCCAGACAGACCAGACCCCAGACCAGACCCAGACCAGACCTAGACCAGACCCAGACCAGATCCAGACCAGAACCAGACCAGACCCAGACCAGATCCGACCAGCACCAGACCAGATCCAGATCAGACCAGACCAGACTAGACCAGACCAGACCAGACCCAGACCAGACCCAGACCAGACCAGACCCAGATCCAGATCCAGACCAGACCCAGACCAGATCCAGACCAGACCAGATCCCAGACCAGACCCAGACCAGACCCAGACCAGATTAACCAGATCAGACCCAGACCAGACCAGACCAGACCCAGATCAACAAAGACCCACACCAGACCCAGACCAGATCCCAGACCTAGAATCCAGACCAGACCAGACCCAGACCAGACCCAGACCCAGACCCAGACCAGACCAGAACCAGATCCAGACCCAGACCAGACCCAGACCGACCAGACCCAGACCAGACCCCGAACCAGATCCAGACCAGACCCAGGACCAGACACATACCCAGACCAGACCCATACCCAGACCATACCAGTCCAACCCGACCAGACCCAGACCAGACCCAGACCAGACCCAGACCAGACCCAGACCAGACCAGACCCATACGAGACCCAGACCAGACCCAGACCAGACCCAGACCAGACCTAGACCCAGACCCAGACCAGAGCCAGATCTAGACCTAGACCAGACCAGACCCAGACCCAGATCAGACCCAGACCCAGACCAGACACAGACCAGACCTAGACCCAGACCCAGACCAGACCAGACCTAGACCTAGACCTAGACCTAGACCTAGACCTAGACCAGACCAGCCCCAGATCAGACCCAGACAGAGCCAGACCTAGACCCGACGCAGACCCAGACCCAGACCAGACCCAGACCAGACCCAGACCAGACCAGACCAGATCCAGACCAGCCCAGACGCAAACCAGACCCAGACCAGACCCAGACCAGACCAGACCCAGACCAGACCCAGACCAGATCCAGACCACAGACCCCAGACCAAACCAGACCTAGACCTAGACCTAGACCTAGACCTAGACACCTAGACCTAGACCTAGCAGACCAGACCAGATCAGACCAGACCAGAGCCAGACCTAGACCCAGACCCAGACCAGACCCAGACCAGACCCGACCAGACCAGACCAGATCCAGACCAGACCCAGACCAAACCAGACCCAGACCCAGACCAGACCTATTGTTATTGTTGCCAGTCTATCCTGTCATGTAAGCGAAGCCGCTCCATTCATTATTCAAGTCCGTCTCTCTCTCTGCAGTTTCACTGGAGAATAATTCCACTGCATTATAATTATGCACCCTTCCTAAACATCCAGGAGACCAGACGTAACCGGCGGTAACAGAATGATGAGGCCTGTTGTTTACTTCCTTTGTGTGCATTGGAGAGTTCCAGATGAAGGATGAATACGTACTGTGTGGAAAAAACATGACCTCTATACAGAAAGAAACAGTCAATGACAAAACTCTCCTCAAAGACCAGGAATAATCCCTTTTGATTAAAGGTTTTTAAATTACATTCTGTAACACTAAAGATGCATTAATGACAGCTAAAAAGAGCCAGCCAGGTGCTGTGGTGTGTGTGTGTGTTTGTGCGTGCGTGTGTGTGTGTGTGTGTTTGTGTGTGTGTGCGTGTGTGTGTGTGTGTTCCCTACCTCTATACAGCCTCTCTAGGCCCAGTACGCCCCGGGGCAGGCTATCCATCCCTCCCTACCTCTATACAGCCTCTCTAGGCCCAGTACGGCCCGGGGCAGGCTATCCATCCCTCCCTACCTCTATAAAGCCTCTCTAGGCCCAGTACGGCCCGGGGCAGGCTATCCATCCCTCCCTACCTCTATACAGCCTCTCTAGGCCCAGCACGCCCGGGGCAGGCTATCTGTTCTGGAGAGGAGATCCATCCCTCCTCTACCTCTATACAGCCTCTCTAGGCCCAGCACGGCCGGGGCAGGCTATCTGTTCTGCTGAGGAGAACCATCCCTCCTTACCTCTATACAGTCTGACTGAGGGACAGAGGAAATGTGTAACAGTATTCCCCATGAGACCTCTCTCCTCAGGACCCCGTCTCTCTCTCTCAATTCAATTCAAAGGGCCTTTATTGGCATGGGAAACATATGTTAACATCTCTGTCTCTCTCTCTCTCTCTGTCTCTGTCTCTGTCTCTCAATTCATTTCAATTCAAAGGGCCTTTATTGTCATGGGAAACATATGTTAACATCGCTAAAGCAAGTGAAATAGATAATAAACAAAAGTGAAATAAACAATAAAAAATGAACAGTAAACATTACAAAGGAATATAGATATTTCAAATGTTATATTATGTATATATACAGTGTTGTAACGATGTGTAAATAGTTTAAGTACAAAAGGGAAAAAAACATAAATATGGGTTGTATTTACAATGGTGTTTGTTCTTCACTGGTTGCTCTTTTCTTGTGGCAACAGGTCAGATATCTTGTTGACACACTGTGGTATTTCGCCTCAATAGATATTGGAATTGATTAAAAATTTGATTTGTTTTTTTTCTTCGAACTCTTAGTGGGTCTTGTGTAATCAGAACAAGGTTCTGACAGATGGGTGTGTCTTGGTGGTATAGAACGAGAAAGGCTCTGCACACTGTCTGGGTCTGGTCTGGGTCTGGTCTGGGTCTGGTCTGGGTCTGGTCTGGGTCTGGTCTGGGTCTGGTCTGGGTCTGGTCTGGGTCTGGTCTGGTCTGGGTCTGGTCTGGTCGGGTCGCGGGTACTGGGCTGAGCTGGGTCTGGGTCTGGGTCGGTCGGTCTGGTCTGGCCGTCTGGGTCTGGGTCTGGGTCTGGTCTGGGTTTGGTCTGGGTCTGAGCTCTGGGTCTGCGGTCTGGGTCCTGGGTCTGGGCTCTGGGTCTCTGAGCCCTTTCTTAACCGTCAATATATGTTGAACGCTACATTCTGGATCGGTTAAACTAGACGGACCAACGACTGCAGCACAGCAATTTTCTCTGTGGCAGGTCAAATCCCAACTCACTCAATTTCAATGTATTCGATAATGTTTTTTATCATCAGCCTGATGTCACAAAGTGCTGTAGCAGAACCCAGCCTAAAACACCACCTACGAAGCAATGCACGGTCGCTCACGACAGCCCCCACGGTCGGCTCGGAAATTCCCTAGAACGGCCAGAACCTAGGAAGAAACCTAAGAGGGACCCAGGCTATGAGGGGTGGCCAGTCCTCTTCTGGCTTCGTGCCGGGGTGCAGCTTATAACAGATGGCCTAAGATGTCTCAACCATGTTCATAGATGACGGCGCAGGGTCAGATAATAATAATCAGCACGTGGTTTTGTCGGGAGGGTGCAACAGGTCAGCCACTCAGGCAGTAAATGGTCAGACTTCATTCCCCTCTTAGTTATGTTATAACCAATACGGTGCTCTTCTTTTGTGAATTTATGTTTAAATTCACGCTGGCCTGAGGGACTACAACAGATCATGTATGCTGTGGCGGTTACAGAGATGAGGTAGTCATTCAAAAAATCATGTTAAAAACACTATTATGTCCACATACAACCTTTATTTATGTTGGAACTTGTTAAACACATTTTTACTCCTGAACCGTATTTAAATTCTTTGTCAATGGACAACGGGGTTGAATACCTTAATGATCAAGACATTTCCGCTTCATTTTATTAATGTCATAATGTTCAAAATCATAAATTCCCTTTGTACATTATGGGTTAATGTTGTTGGTCGTATGCAATGACACAACAGTCTCAATGTAATCATTTTAATTCAGGGCTGTAACACCACAACATGTGGAATAAGCTCAAGGGGTGTGAAAATACGTTTTGAAGGCCGGGTAATAAGCTAAGCTGTGGGACGTCTGATCTAACCCATGGTGAATCGATTCTTTTACACACTGAAACTAATGTCTGATCCGTTTTGATCGGTGCAAACGTTTCAACCACTCAACGTCTTTCCCTCCGGTCAAAAACTATGAGTCTGACCTATCTTAACCCTGGCTGCGTTAGTTACTGCTTCCTCCCTTTTTCCTCTCTTCCTTGCAGAACCATGTCGACCCCAGCAGCACTCTACCTGTCCTTAACAGTTCTCCTCTGCAGAACCATGTCCCCGACCAGCCAGACTTACACCTGTCTTAACAGCTCTCCCTGTGCAAGCACCATGTCGACCAAGAAGACTTAACCCTGTCTTAAAACTCTTCCTCTGCAGAAGCCAATAATGGCCGTTGTTTACGTAAGCTGAAGACTATACCCTGACCTTGTTCTTCCTCTTCTTCCTCCTCCTCCTCCTCATCCTCTGTAGAACCATGTGGGACCGGTGGAAGGCGAGGTTCAGGTGCACGCGGGCGGAATGGAGACCACCCTCCGCCCATGGGCGTGCCGTCTCTCTGTTTCCCAGCAACAAGGCCCCTAAGCAAGTTTGCCCCTGTGGTTTGCCCCCAAACGCTAAGTTCAACCCGTACAAGGACCCCACTGACTTGGCAGGAGGTAAGAGAGGACGAGGGGGGGGGGGGGGGGTGAAGGAACTTACTGGATAACCTGTGCGTGCTTCTACACTGCATTTGCTTGCTGGTTTGGGGTTTTAGGCTGAGTTTCTGTACAGCACTTTGAGATATCCGCTGATGTCGAAGGGCTTTAATGAACTACACTTTGATTTGATTTCCCTGCTTGTTGTAGCAAGAAGAAGGGTTGCAATGTATGGCAGAAGACAACTGAAGTGGTTTTGTTGGCCCCATTGTATAGCCTTCACGTAAAGTTCTTGCGTTAGCAATGATGAAAACAGTTCGGACAACAGTCTAGCTCTAAGACGACACTGATCGCAGTGCACTCAAGCATCAAACACACATTGGTTTACAATACAATTCCCACTCCTCTCCAGAGGAACAGTGTACATGCAGCTGACTAGAGTCTGAGAAGCCAATAGGACCCCAGTCCTGACTCCTCTCAGCAGGGCTCTTTTAACCTCCTCATGTAGCCCCCAGTACTGACTCCTAATCCAGGGGTTTAACCTCCTAAGTACCCCAGTACTGACTCCTATCCAGGGTTTATCTCCTATGTGCCCCAGTACTGACCTTCCTATCCAGGGGCTTTAATCCTCCCTATGTAGCCCCAGTAACGACTCCTATCCAGGGGGTTTAACCTCCTATCTAGCCCCAGTACTGACTCCTATCCAGCGCGGGTTTTAACCTCCTATGCTAGCCCCAGTACTTGACTCCCTATCCAGGGGGTTTACATCCTCATGTTAGCCCAGTACTGACATCCTATCCAGGGTCATTAAACACTCTATCGCTACCGCCCCAGTACTGAACTCCTATCCCAGGGGGTTTTAACCCCTATGTAGCCCCAGGACTGAACTCCTATCCAGGGGCTTTAAACCTCCCTAATGTAGCCCGTACTGACTCCTATCCAGGGGCTTCTAACCTCCTATGTACGCCCCCAGTACTGACTCCTAATCCAGGGGCTGAGATCTCCTATGTAGCGCCCAGTACTTGCGACTCCTATCCAGGGCGGCTTACCTCCTATGTACAGTCTGACTTATCCAGCCGGCTTTAACCTCCTATGTAAGCCGCAGTACTGGACTCCTATCCAGGGGCTTTTACCCATCCTATGTGCCCAGTATGACTCCTTATCCCGGGGCTTTAACCTCCTATGTAGCCCGCAGTACTGACTCCTATCCAGGGGCATAACCTCCTATGTAGCCCAGTAACTGACGTCCTATCCAAGGGGTCATTAACCTCCTATGTAGCCCCAGTACTGACTCCTATCCAGGGGGCTTTAACCTCTATGTAGCCCCAGTAACTGACTCCTAATCCAGGGGGTTTAACCTCCTATGTAGCCCCCAGTATGACTCTATCAGGGGCATTAACCTCCTTGTAGCCCCAGTACCTGACTCTATTCCAGGGGCTTCTTAACCTCTATGTACCCCCAGGTACTTGACTCCTATCCAGGGGTCATTAACCTCGCTATGTAGCCCAGTACTGACTCTTATCCAGCGGGCTGAGACCTCCTATGTAGCCCGTACTGACTCTATCCGGGGGCTTTAACCTCCTATGTAGCCCCAGTACTGACTCCTATCCAGGGGCTTTAACCTCCTATGTAGCCCCAGTACTGACTCCTATCCAGGGGGTTTAAACCTCCTATGTAAGCCCCAGTACTGAATCCTATCCAGCGGGTCATTAACCTCCTTATGTAGCCCCAGTACTGACTCCTTTAGGGGCTTATCCTCTATGTAGCCCAGTACTGACCTCCTCTCCAGGGGGTTTAAACCTCCTATGTAGTCCCAAGTATGACTCCTATCCAGGGGCGTTTCAACCTCCTATGTAGCCCAGTACTGACTCCTATCAGGGTCATTAACCTCCTATGTAGCCCAGTACTGACTCCTATTAGCTGGCTTTAAACCTACCCTATGTAGCCCGCAGTACTGACTCCTATCGCAGCGGGGTTTAATCTCCTAATGTAGCCCAGTCCTGACTCCTTCCAGGTATCTGGAGTCATAGATGTCTTACATTCAAGGCGGTCTGGAAGTTCACGCTCCCCCCCCAATGTGTCCCCGATGCCCCCGCCCCCAATGTGTCCCCGATGGCCCCCCCCAATGTGTCCCGATTTTGCCCCCCCCCAATGCTGTCCCCGAAGGCCCCCCCAATGTGTTCCCCGTGCCCCCCCAATGTGTCCCGATGCCCCCCCCCAATGTGTCCCCGTGCCCCCCCCCCCACCTGTGTCCCGATGCCCCCCCCCCCAATGTGTCCCGATGGCCCCGCCCCATGTGTCGCCCGATGCCCCCCCCCACATCGTGTCCCCGATGGCCCCCGCAATGTGTCCCGAAGGCCCCCACCAATGGTGTTCCCCCGATGCCCCCCCCCCCAATGTGTTCCCCGATGCCCCCTCCCCCAATGTTTCCCGACTGGCCCCCCCAATGTGTCCCCAGATCCCAGCCCCCACGCCCAATGCTGTTCCCCGATGGCCCCCCCAAATTGTCCCGAAGGCCCCCCCAATCGTGTCCCCGATGGCCCCCCCCCCCCAACTGTGGTCCCCGATAGCCCCCCCTCAATGGTCCCCAATGGTTTTCTTCGATGCCCCCCCAATGTTGTCCCCGATGGCCCCCCCCCAATGTGTCCCGATGCCCCGCCGCCACATGTGGTCCCCGATGGCCCCTCCCAACTGTGTCCCGATAGCCCCCCCAATGCTGTCCCCGATGCCCCCCCAATGTGTCCCGCTGGCCCCCCCAATGTGTCCCCGATAGCCCCCCCCAATGTGTGCCGATAGCTCCCCCCCCGCAATGTGTCCCCCGAAGGCCCCCCCCAATGTGTCCCGATTAGCCCCCCCCAATGTGTCCCCGATGGCCCCCTCCCCAATGTGTCCCGATGGCGCCCCCCCCCACATGTGTCCCCGATGGCCCCCCCCCAATGTGGTCCCGATGGCCCCCCAATGTGGTCCACCGCTGGCCCCCCCAATGTGTCCCGATGGCCCCCCCAATGTGTCCCCGATCGCCCCCCCCCAATGTGTTCCCCGATGGCCCCCCCTCAATGTGTCCCCAGATGGCCCCCCCCCAAAATGTTGTCCCCCGACTGCCCCCCCCCCAATGTGTCCCCGATGCCTCCCAAATGTGTCCCGATGCCCCACCAGCGTCCGCCCATTATGTGTCCCGATGGCCCCCCCCAAATTGTGTCCCCGATCGCCCCAACCGCCCGACAATGAATGTCTCCCTGAGATGGCCCCCCAATGTGTACCCCGACGGCCCCCCCGCCAATTGTGTCCCCAGTGGCCCCCCCCCCAATGTGTCCGATGCCCCCCCCATGTCGTCCCGCATGGTATGCCCCACCCCCCCCAATGTGTCACCCGATGCCCTCACCCCCAATCGTTCTCCAGATGCCCCCCCCCCAATGTTGTCCCGATGGCCCCCCATGTGTCCCGATCGACCCCCCCCAATTAGTGTCCCCCGAGTGGCCCCCCATGTGTCCCCGATGGCCCCTCCCAATGCTGTCCCCGATGCCTTCCCCCCCCACATGTGTCCCGATGGCCTCCTCCCCAATTTTGGGGGGGTGTCCCGATGCCTCCCCCCCCCCCAATTGGTGGTCCAGATGGCCCCCATGTGTCCCCGAATGCCCCTCCAATGTGTCCCCGATGGCCCCCCAATGTGTCCCGATAGCCCCCCATGTGTCCCCGAAGGCCCCCCCAATGTGTCCCCGTGCGCCCCCAATGTGTCCCCCGATAGGCCCCCAATGTGTCCCGATGCCCCCCCCCACATCGTGTTCCCCGATGGCCCCCCCCCAATGTGCTCCGATGCCCCCCCTCAATCGTGTCCCCCGATGGCCCCCCAATGTGTTCCAGATAGCCCCCCCAAAAAATGGTTTTTTTGTCCGCCGAGTGACCCCCCCCCAATATGTGTCCCGATGGCCCCCCATGATGGTCCCCGGATAGCCCCCCAATGTGTCCCCGATAGCCCCCCCCAATGTGTTCCCCACGAGGCCCCCCCCCAATGTGTCCCGATAGCCCCC
>NW_019942683.1:169130-178916 GCF_002910315.2 Salvelinus sp. IW2-2015
ACAACACACACACGGAGAGATCCATATTGTTATTTGTTTTTTTTTTGCCCTTGCAAACAGTATCTCTACTTGCACATCATCGTTCTGACATCTATCAACTCTCCAGTGTTAAATGCAAATTGTAATTATTTGCCACATGGCCTATTTTATTGCCTTACCATCCCTACTCTGTACCGACATCTTTCGCCACACCTGTAATATAGATTTTTCTATTGATGGATGACTCGGTACGTTTTGTTTTACCTCATTGGTAACTCTGTGTTGTTTGTGTCTGCCCTGCTTTGCCTTTATCTGTGGCTCAGTCGCGTTGTCATGAGAATGTTGTTCTCCACTGCCTTCCTGTTAAATATCAGGTGCAAATCAAAAAATGTACATAAAAAATTTGGAAGGTGCTGTGTGTTTCTAACACCAAAACGTATTAGTTAACCTAAACTGTTTAAAGCTAGACACTGAGACGATTTGTGGTTTGATTGTAAGAACGTGTGATCTTTAGGGAGACTAATTAAAACCATATACAATTAAGTGATAATCCAAAGAAGGCGGTGGTTTGGAGGATATATTGGCACCAGGTGTGTTAGGCCGCAAGACAAAGTCATTCTTTTAGCGTCATAGATTTAGCAGTTGGTAGCTTGTGAATAGACACTGGCTGGAATGCGCGTTTTTCCCCAATCAGCGATTCAGGCATTACACCCACTGTTGTCATTAATTAACAATTAAGGCCTGCAGGGAGGTTGGTATATTCCGCCAAAATACCCTCCACGGCTTAAGAGCTTGTTTCTAACGCACGACGCCTATGCCGGAGTGCCTGGATCCACGACTCTTAGGCTCGCGGCAGTATATTGGCCATATACTCACCAAACCCCCGAGGTGCCTTATGGCCTATTATAAACTGGTTACCACTTAATTAAGGAGCAGTAAAAATAATCGTTTTGTGATAACTGTGGTATATGGATCTGACTATACCACAGCTGTCAGCCCAAATCTCAGCTGCAGGGCTCGCAACCCCCGTTTATACTAATGCTTATCTTGGGTCACACACCAAATCAGACATCCTTGATAGCCACATGACTTCTTACCCAGTATTGTTATGCCTCATAGCACAGCAGTGCGCTAACCGCTACAACACCGAGCTGCGGCACTTCAAGAAGCAAGACTGCTGAGTTAAAACTGGACTAAACCGGGACCTTGCTACTTGTGCCCACACACTGGAGTGGGACACCCAGGGGTCGCGGGTGGACCGGATGGGAAAGAGAAATGGACTAAGTCCAGACCCGAAAATCCAGCTAGGGCCTGTCGCGGGGAACCAGGCAGACAGAATGGTTGGAACGTGGAACCAATGGCAGTTTGAAGGAGAGGGTGAAGCGAGATGGGGTGAAGCGACACTGGTGAACGAGAGGTGAAGGACAGGTGAATGGAGGGGTGAACGGAGAGGGTGACAAACAGGGTGAAGGAGGGGTGAAGGAGATGGTGGAAAGAAACCAGGGTGAAGGAGGGGTGAAGAACAGGGTGAAGGACAGGGTGAAGGAGAGGAAGAAAGGGGAGAGGACGGAGGGGGGCACTCCAGAGTCTTGGGGTGAGTAGAGAGAGGAGCAGTGGGAGGCAGTTGGGGGCAGCTCTGACGTCTTGCCACAGGATGTGCCTTTGATCTAGAGCCTTTATTTTCCTGCCTGACAGAGACTTGGCTGAGAGAGACCTGTTTGGCCTTCTGGAGCATGCGTACAGATTTTTGCCTTACAACTAGCATTATACAACTATGGCTAGTTGGTGTCCTCCTGAAAAATAGGCAACACCACACACATAGTTATTTTCCAGTATTTTATTTGCAGTTGGACCTACGTTTTTTGAATCATGGGTAGCTAATAGTTCATTGGGGGCGGGTTGTACGCGGTCTCCATTATGTGTACCGCCTCGGACACTGTCTTCTTGTCTTTATGAGTACACACCCTACACAACATGACTCCCAGCAGGTTATGTACAAATAACGTTGTGAATTTCAAAAGTCCTATTTTCACCGAAGTAGGTTAATTTGGTCAACTGTATAACATATGCATGGAACTAACACAGCAGAAAAGAGTTTCTCAGCATCATCCTCGCGTTTTGCAGCATCACTTAGGAGTTGGTCAGCATCCACTAAGAGTTTTTAGCATCCACTAAAAGTTCTCTAGCATCACCCAGAGTTTCAGCATCATAAAGAGTTTCAGCATCATCTAAGAGTTTCACGCCTCAAAAAGGTTTCAAGCATTCACCAACGAGTTTCAACATCACTAAGAGTTTCAGATCACCCATCCAGGTTTCAGCATCACCGGGTTTAGCATCACTAAGAGTTTCAGCAATCACCAAAGAGTTTCAGCATCACTAAGAGTTTTCAGCATCAACAAAGAGTTTCAAAGTAGTCACTAAGAGTTTTTCAGCATCATAAGCCTTTTCACATCACTAAGCCTTTTCAGCAAAATCTGCATAGCCCCTGAGCGATCAGGGGGTTCGGTAGCACATTACAACATTAAATAAAGGTTTATAAAAGGATTAAGAAAAGTTAGTTTATAAACAGGAATTATTAGCTTTATACATTAGTTTTATAATAAAAAAACAGTTAACTTAATGTCAAGCGTTGACCAGGGGCTCTTAAGGTGTCCGCAAACCTAGGTTTGGTTTGCGCCTAGCAGAACTCCGGCTAGGCGAACGTGAAACATCTGTGCTCGCATACTCCCTAAAGCTAAGCGGGTGATTTATTATTGTCACTCTTGAGCCACCTAGCAACAACATAGCCATACCATTTCCTTCAAAAAGTCTGAATTAATCTAAGAAACTCAAGAAATCTGTAATTAATTTCTAAGTTTTTAGAGGTCTTAGTCCACATGAATTACAACCTCAACTAAGATGTTGGGTGCAGTATTTCTAAGTGAAAAAATGTGTTGGTGATAAACTAGTCGTCTGCATCGTTGAATGACAACAAACACTAATTCCCGCCATCAGTTCCCAACTCCTGACTAGGTATACGCTGTTGACATATCACGAGACGGAGGGAATAGACCTTCGGCTACCGCCTTGCCTCAAGACGAAAATGGCTGGTTGCACCAAACAGCTCTCCCAAAAAACTTTGTTGTCTTGAGAGATAGCAATTTACTGTTGATCAGCAAAAACGCTCTTTTGAAGAAATACAACTTGACTATACTCCAAGCATATCTGTATCCCACTCACTCTTGCCCACACTTGGTCACTACGTGCGTAAGACATTTAACAGTTAACCCCACAGAGGCTCGCTGGCCCAGACGGCAGCCCTACCGCATCCTCGAGCATGCGCAGACCAAGCTGGCGGAGTGTTTACGGACATAGTCAAATTCTCCCCTATCCCCATTCCTGCTGTCCCACATGCTTCAAGATGTCCACCATTGTCCCGCACTGTACCCAAGAAAGCCAAACGGTAACTGAACTAAATTACGTATCGCCCCATAGCGCTCCACTTCCTGTCATCATGAAGTGCTTTGGAGGAGGCTCAGTTACACGTAGGATCAATCACTTTACATGACCACCCTAGACCCTCTTCAATTTGCTTCCGCCCCATTAAGATCCACAGTCGCCGATGCAACGCCATAGCACTGCACACTGCCCTATCCCAGTCTGGACAAGAGGAATACAATTATCGTAAGCAATGCTGTTTCATTGGACTATAGCTCGCATTCAAACACCCTAGTACCCTCCAAGCTCCTCATTAACATCGGCCACTGGCGTCTGGAACCCCGCTCTGTGCAACTGGGTCTGGACTTCTGACGGCCCCCCCAGGTGGTGAGAGTAGGGAAACAACACCCTCCTTCACTGATTCCTCAACCACCACGGGGCCCCAACAGGTGGCGTGCCAAGCCCCCTCCTGTACCCCTGTTTCACCCATGACTCAACGTGGCACGCACAGCTCCAGCACCTCAATCAGTCAAGTTTGCAGATTGTAACAGTAGTAGGGTCCTGCATTCCAATGATGACTGAGAACAGTCTACAGGGAGGCAGGTTAGTGGGGGCCATGAAAATATCCCTCTCACTCCAATTCAAACCAAAAAATAAAGGCACGCTGATCGTGGCTGCAGAACACGCAGCAGGGGAACATGCCCCTATCCACATCGACGGAGCCGCAGTGGAAGCAGTGGAAAGCTTCAGTTCCTCGGCGTACCATCACTAACCGATCTGAATACGGTCCACCCCACACAGGACAGTGTGGGTGAGAAGGCGCCAATAGCGCCTCTTTCAACCTCAGGACGGCTGGAGAACTTTGCTTGGCCCACTAAACCGCTTACAAACTTTTACAGACCTGCACAATTGAAGAGCATCCTGTTCGGGTTGATCACGACCTGATTATGGCAACTGCACCGCCGTAACCGTAGGGCCTCCAGAGGGTGGTGCGGTCGTGCCAACGCTTTCCCCACCAGGGGCACAAACTACCTGCCCTTCCAGCACCTAAGCACCTGATGTCACAGGGAGGCCAAAAAGCATAATCAAGTACATCCAGCCACGCCGAGCCACGGCCTGTTCACCCCGCATTATCCCCCAAAACCCCCAATCAGTAACGCTGCATCTAAAGCTTGTGGCCGAGCAAGACTGAAAAACCCTCTCTATCTTCAGCCATCAGACGTTAATAGCCGCTCACTAGCCGGCTTTCCCCCGTTTAGGCAACGCTGCACCTTAGAGGCTGCTTGCCCTATGTACATAGACTTGAATCACTGGCTACTTTATATAATGCGACACTTAGTCATTTAATAATATTAAAAGTGTACGTCATCACATATATATACTGTATTCTATTTTTACTGTGTTTTAGTCATGCCGACCTCCGACATTGCTGATCTAATATCTTTAAATATTTCTTAATTCCATTATTGTTACTTTTAGATTTTGTGTGTGGTGGAAATCATTTCTAGATATTACTGCACTGTTAGATAATACTTCGCACGGTGGACGCTTAGCGACCCTCTTCACAAGCACCTTTCGCTACAGTCCCGCTAATAACATCTGCTAAAAATACGTGTTATGTGACAATAAAAATGTGATTCTGATCTGGCGTGACAGAACAGTGCTGTGTTTCTAGTGGAGGTGGCGGACCATAGGACCCGTTGTAGGAGCCTCAACCCGAGAGACCTGTTTTGGACTCCGGCTGCCAATGAGGAAGGCTCTGGTTTTTGTATGCCCCATCCAAGAGTGAGCGCTTAACCTGGCTAAAGATGGTCTGAGACAGCCTGATATAGAGCGATGTGGGACACATATAGTCCATCGGCAATGTGGAGGCAGCCTTCGTGTCTGTGGGATGGTCTAGTGCGCAGGGCCGCCCATTCACCTCTTCCTGGAGATCTGCTTCCTGATAGGTTTTCAGCCAACCTAAGTTAGCAATATCGTGCATTCAGCTAGTTACAGCGTGTGGTTGAGCCAGCTCTAATAGTAGAAGTCAGGTGTGTTAAACTTAGGGGTTGGACTGAAAACGCCACAGGACGTAAGACTCGTCCAGGAAGAGGGTTGGGCAGCCGTGGTTCTAGCAAACACCGGAAGCCAAGTCCGTTCCCAAGATGCAGTGTGTACTTTGATGAAGGATATGGTAACCACGTGAGGAGGGCTCCTCTCTTGTACCAGGAGGTATGTACCCACACCCAGTCTTGAAAGTACACCCTCAGGAGAAACAGATCTATGCCTGGGACGATGTCAACCCAGATCCTATACCACTGCTCCCATTTAGCAAAAATGGTTTTTTCCTTTATTTATAATGGCAAGTCAGTTAAGAATAAATTCTTATTTTCAGCTTGACCCGTCCTAGGAAACGTGGTTAACGCCCTTGTTCAGGAAGCACAACACAACAGACTTTGTACCTTTGTTCAGCTCCAGGATTGGATCATGCAACCTTCTCAGTTACGTAGTCCATCACTCACCAACAGCGCTACCTGCCACCCCCATGAACGAGGAAGCTAATGGTCTTATGTGGCTACAGTGGACTTTTAGTACAAATACTATGATGCAAGGAGATGAATGCTAACATATTCTAATTGAAAGACGAATCCAAACTGGCATGGAGAGTTTTTTGTGTTGGTACCATACCAACCCCATTGTCCATAACTCTGTAATATTGTTCCTCTCAGAACATTCTTATTAACATTTACTCCGTAGGGGCCCATTATCAACAACATATGCCTACCGTTTGATATAAAGTATTTCCGAATTGTACAGTTATGTCTGCTAATCAACTGGATGCGATTAGGGCACCAGATCAGCAAACTGTGTATCAAGTTAACAGCCTTGATCGAGCTGTATCCCCAGCTTACCCTCAGTTAACTTGGGCTATTTTAGCTCGCATGTCTTTGTTTCTACTACCTAAGACAACAAATATAAACTTACCTCAGCATGCAAACACATTTCAACGTTTTGCTGAGTTACGTTTAATGACCGAAAAGTGCAGTCATTGAAAAGAATTACATTGTGGCCCTATATACTAGGATTTCACATGACTGGGCATTGGGTAGCAAGACCATGGGCTCGGGCCTGGAAGGTCTGGTCTCAGACGTCCCATAAGGTGAAGAGCGGATTGGGGGCTCTGGAGTGTGCGTAAGTTACACAGGGTCTGGGGTTGTGAGGCCAGTATGTGAGGCCAGCCAAATTCTCTACAAACAACGTTGGAGGTGGCTTCATGGCTAGAGAAATAACATTTTGATTTTTTAGCAACTGCTCTGGTCGACATGTCCGTCATCAGCATGGGCCAATCTGCACCGCTCCCGGCTTTAAACTTGAGACATCCTTCGTGGCATTTCCGTGTTTTGTGACAAAACTGCACATTTACGAGGGCGTTTTATTGTCCACGCAAAGGAGCATCTGGTGTAAGGATCATGCTGGTTTATATCAGGCTGTCTTGATATGCCACACACTCTCAGTGGATGGATTATTTAGGCAAATGAGAAATGCTCGACTAACAGAGATGCAAACAAAATGTGCCATACTATGGGTCTGGTCTTAGGTCTGGATCTTGTCTGGGTCTGTCTGGGTCTGGTCTGGTCTGGTTCTGGGTCTGTCTGGTCTGGTCTGGTCTGGGTCTGGGTCTGGTCTGGTCGGGTCTGGTGCTGGTCTGTCTGGATCTGTCTGGTCTGGGTCTGGTCTGGGTCTGGTCTGGGTCTGTTCATCGGTCTGGTCTGCGGTCTGGGTCTGGTCTGGGTCGTGGTCTGGTCTGCGGCTGGTCGGGGTCTGTTGGGTCTGGTTGGGTCCTGGTCTGGATCTGTCTGGGTCTGGTCTGGTCTATCTGTCTGGAATTGCTCTGGGTCTGGTCTGGTCTGTCTGGATCTGGTCTGGGTCTGGTCTGGATCCTGGTCTGGGTGCCTGGTTCTGGGTCTGGGTTCTGGGTCTGGGTCTGGGTCTGGTCTGGTCTGGGTCTGGTCTGGGTCTGGTCTATTGCGGGTCTGGTCTGTGTCTGGGTCTGGGTCGGGTCTGGGGTCTGGTCTGGTCGGTTACTGTGTACGTCTCTGTTTAGGGACAAAATAGCCAATTCTAGTTCTAGTTTGCTCTGTTTTTTTGTTAATTCTTTCCAATGTGTCAAGTTATTATATTTTTGTTTACTCATGATTTGGTTGGGTCTAATTGTGTTGCTGTCCTGGGGCTCTGTGGGGTGTGTTTGTGTTTGTGAACAGAGCCCCAGGACCAGCTTGCTTAGGGGACTTTTCTCCAGGTTCATCTCTCTGTAGGTGATGGCTTTGTTATGGAAGGTTTGGGAATCACTTCCTTTTAGGTGGTTGTAGAATTTAACTGTGTTTTCAGGATTTTGATAATTACTGGGTATCGGCCTAATTCTGCTCTGCAAGCATTATTTGGTGTTCTACGTTGTACACGGAGGATATTTTTTGCAGAATTCTGCATGCAGTCTCAATTTGGTGTTTGTCCCATTCTGTGAATTCTTGGTTGGTGAGCAGGACCCCAGACCTCACAA
The DNA here is from genome assembly GCF_002910315.2 of Salvelinus sp. IW2-2015. NCBI lineage: Eukaryota > Metazoa > Chordata > Actinopteri > Salmoniformes > Salmonidae > Salvelinus > Salvelinus sp. IW2-2015. Next base: position 177,067 of record NW_019942683.1, read on the forward strand.
CTATAAAGGGCAATGGGTTCTATAACTGATTCAAGCACTTCTTGACAGATCCTAATATGTTTGTCGAATTTTATGTCTTTTGATGGCGTTGAAGGCCCTTTTTGCCTTGTCTCTCAGATCGTTCACAGCTTTGTGAAAGTTACCTGTGGCACTGAAGTTAAGGCTGAGGTGCATATATTTTTTTGTGTGCTCTAGGGCAACCGTGTCTAGATGGAATTTGTATTTGTGGTCCTGGCAACTGGACCTTTTTTGGAACACCGGGTTCTGACAGAATCTGTGCAGAAGATCTAGGTGCTACTGTAGGCCCTCCTTGGTTGGGAACAGAAGCATCAGATCATCAGCAAACAGTAAACATTTGACCTCAGATTCTAGCAGGGTGAGGCCGTGTGCTGCAGACTGTTCTAGTGGCCACACAGATTTGTTGATATATATATGTTGAAGAGCCCCACGGCACTGTGGAAAGAAATTTGTGTGTTTTTTGCCAATTTTAACCGCACACTTGTTGTTTGTGTAAATAGATTTTATATTGTCGTATGTTTTTCCCCCAACACCGCTTTCCATCAAATTGTATAGCCGACCCTCATGCCAAATTGAGTCAAAACCTTTTTGGAAATCAACAAAGGATGAGAAGACTTTTCCATTGTTTTGGTTTGTTTGTTTGTCAGTTAGGGTGTTCAGGGTGAATACATGGTCTGTTGTACGGTAATTTGGTAAAATGCCAATTGGACATTTGCTCAGTACATTGTTTTCACTGAGGAAATGTACGAGTCTGCTGTTAATGATAATGTAGAGGATTTTCCCAAGGTTGCTGTTGACGCATATCCTGCAGTAGTTTTTGGGGTCAAACTTGTCTTCTCTTTTGCGAATTGATCAGTCCTTGGTTACAAATATTGGGGAAGATGCCAGAGCTGAGGATCTGCAATTTGTGGTCTGTATATTTTATCATTTCATTTAGGATACCATCAATACCACAGGCCTTTTTGGGTTGGAAGGTTTATAGTCTCTCTGTGTCTGTCTGTCTGTCTGTCTGTCTGTCTGTCTGTCTGTCTGTCTGTCTGTCTGTCTGTCTGTCTGTCTGTCTAGACAGCAGAGGACAGAGAGACAGAGGAGACAGAGACAGAGAGAGAGAGAGAGAGAGAGAGAGAGCGGAAGAGAGAGGAGAGACAGAAGAGAGAGAGAGAGAAGAAGAGAGAGATAGAAGAGAAAGAGAAAGAGAGACAGAGAGAGACAGAGAGACAGAGGACAGAGAGACAGAGAGAGAGAGAGAGAGAGAGAGAGAGAGAGAGAGGAGAGAGAGAGGAGAGAGATTTTTCTGTTTCCACAAGAAAAGGGCAACCAGTGAAGAACAAACACCATTGTAAATACAACCCATATTTATGCTTATTTATTTTAACTTGTGTGCTTTAACCATTTGTACATTGTTACAACACTGTATATATTATATATAACATTTGTAATGTCTTTATGTTTTGAAACTTCTGTATGTGTAATGTTTACTGTTAATTTGTATTATTTATTTCACTTTTGTATAATATCTACCTCACTTGCTTTGGCAATGTTAACACATGTTTCCATGCCAATAAAGCCCTTGAATTGAATTTGAATTGAATTGAATTGAATTGAATTGAATTGAGAGAGAGAGAGAGAGAAGAGAGAAAGAGAGAAGAGAAGACAAAGACAGACAGACAGACAGACAGACAGACAGACAGACAGACAGACAGACAGACAGACAGACAGACGAGACAGACAGACAGACAGACAGACAGAACAGACAGACAGACAGACAGACAGACAGACACAGACAAGAGAGACTAGTAACCTTCCAACCCAAAAAAGGGCCTGTGGTATTG
>NW_019942683.1:180602-193102 GCF_002910315.2 Salvelinus sp. IW2-2015
TGCCAAGGCAGCAGCTACTCTTCCTGGGTTTATTATGGATCCGCATTAGTTCCTGCCAAGGCAGCGCGTACACTTCCGGGGGTTTTTATGGTCCCATTAGTTCCTGCCAAGGCAGCAGCTACTCTTCCTGGGGTTTATTATGGATCCCATTAGTTCCTGTCAAGGCAGCAGCTACTCTTCCTGGGTTGTATGGTCCCATTAGTCTCCTCGCAAAGGGCAGCAGCTTACACTTTCTGGTTTTATTATGGATCCCCATTAGTTCCTGCCAACGCCAGCAGCTACTCTTCCTGGGGTTTATTATGGATCCCCATTAGTTCCTGCCAAGGCCAGCAGCTACTCTTCCATGGTGTTTATTATGGATCCCCATTAGTGCCATGCCAAGCAGCCGCTACACTTCCTGGGTTTGTATGGATCCCCATTAGTTCTGCCAAGCAGCAGAGCTACTCTTCCTGGGTTTATTATGGATCCCCATTAGTTCTGCCAAGGCGAGCAGCTACTCTTTCCTGGGGTTTATTATGGATCCCCATTTGTTCCTGCCAAGGCAGCAGCTACTCTTCCTGGGGGTTTAGATGGATCCCCATTAGTTCCTGTCAAGCAGCAGCTACACTTCCTGGGGTGTTATTATGGATCCCCATTAGTTCTGCGAAGGCAGCAGCGGACTCTTCCTGGGGTTATTATGGTCCCCATTAGTCCTGCCGGCAAGCAGCTACTTCTTCCTGGGGTTTATAATGGATCCCCATTAGTTTCTCAAGGCAGCAGCTACTCTTCCTGGGGTTGTGTATGGATCCCCATTAGTTCCTGCCAAGGCAGCAGCTACACTCCTGGGTTTATATGGATCCCCATTAGTTCCTGCCAAGCAGCAGCTACTCTTCTGGGGTTTATTATGGATCCCCATTAGTTCCTGCCAAGCAGCAGCTACTCTCCTGGGGTGTTATTATGGATCCCCATTAGTTCCTGCCAAGGCAAGCAGCTACACTTCCTGGGTTTATTATGGATCCCCATTAGTTCCTGCCAAGGGCAGCAGCTACTCTTGCCTGGGGTTTATTATGATCCCCATTAGTTCCTGCCAAGGCGCGCAGCTACTCTTCCTGGGGTTTATGTATGGATCCCCATTAGTTCCTGCAGGCAGCAGCTACTCTTCCTGGGGTTTATTATGGATCCCCATTAGTTCTTCCAAAGCAGCGCAGTACTCTTCCTGGGTGTTATTGTATGGATCCCCATTAGTTCCTGCCAAGGCGGCAGCTACTCTTCCTGGGGTTATTATGGGTCCCATTAGTTCCTGCCAAGGCAGCAGCTTACTCTTCCTGGGGTTTATTATGGATCCCCATTAGTTCCTGCCAAGGCAGCAGCTACGCTTCCTGGGGTTTATTATGGATCCCCATTAGTTCCTGTCAAGGCAGCAGCTACTCTTCCTGGGGTCCAGCAAATGAAGACAGTTTTATACAATTTTAAAAAACATCACAATACATTCACAGATTTCACAAGCACACTGTGTGCCCTCAGGTCCCTACTCCACCACTCCACGATATCTACAGTACTAAATCCATGTGTCACGTTGTGGTATAGTGCATATGTGATCGTGTTTTGTGTGAGTGTGTATGCATGTGCGGGAGAGGCAGGTAGCGTAATGGTTAGAGCGTTGGACTTGTAACCAAAAGTGGCAAATCGAATCCTGAACAAGGCAGTTAAGCCACTGTTCCCCGGTATGCGTCATTGAAAAATAAGAATTTGCTCTTAACTGACTTACTTAAATAAAGGTGAATATATTGTTTTTGGCTTACGTTTGTGTTTCTCACAGTCCCGCTGTTCCAATAGTGCACAAATTTTGACCAGCGCCCATATTTGGACTGTAAACAGTGCTATATAGGGGATAGGGTACACTTCACACAACTAATGAATGACTATCAGAATCTATCGAGACCAATCCATTGAAAATCAATCAATCAACCAAATAAATGTGTTCTATATTGGCCATATACTGTATGCTGCATGTCCACATACACTCTAAAGGGCCAACTATAAGCTCTGTTTCAACCTGTCTACTATCTGTAAAACCTTTACTTGTGAAACCAGAACCTCTCAGCGGGAACTGTAACAGGGAAAGGCAATAACACAAGCAGAAGTGACTTGGGATGTTCGGAAATATTTAACGATCATACGCTGGAGAAGCCAAAGAGAGAGAGAGAAGTGAGAGAGTATGAGACGAGAAAGCAGGAAGAAGAGAGAAAGAGAGAAGAGAGAAGAGAGGAGAAGGAGAGAGAGAAAGAAAGAAGAGAGAAGAAGAGGACAGAGAGAGACGAGGAGAAGAGAAAGAGAGAAAAGAGGAGAGAGAGACAGAGAGAGAAGAGGGAGACGAGAGAGACACAGAGAGGCAGAGAGCAGAGAGACAGGACAGAGGAGAGAAGAGAGAGAAGAAGAGAGAGAGAGAGAGCGAAGAAAGAGAGAGCGAGAAGAGAGAGAGAGAGAGAAAGAGAAAGAGAGACAGAGAGAGACAGAGAGACAGAGGACAGAGAGACAGAGAGAGAGAGAGAGAAGAGAGGAGAGAGGAGAGAGAGAGAAGGAGAGAGATTTTTCTGTTTCCACAAGAAAGGGCAACCAGTGAAGAACCAAACACCATTGTAAATACAACCCATATTTATGCTTATTTATTTTAACTTGTTGCTTTACCATTTGTACATTGTTACAACACTGTATATATATAATATAACATTTGTAATGTTCTTTATGTGTTTTGAAACTTTCTGTATGTGTAATGTTTACTGTTAATTTGTATTATTTATTTCACTTTTGATATAATATTCACCTCACTGCTTTGGCAATGTTAACACATGTTCCCATGCCAATAAAGCCCCTTGAATTGAATTGAATTGAATTGAATTGAATTGAATTGAATTGAGAGACGAGAGAGAGAGAAGAGGAAAGAGAAAGAGAGAAGAAGACAGTACTCTCTCTCTGTCTCTCTCTGTCTCTCTCTCTCTTTCTCTTTCTCTCTCTTTCTCTCTCTCTCTCTCTCTTTCTCTCTCTCTCTTTCTCTCTCACCTTTCTCACTCCTCTCTCTCTCTATTGGCTCTCTCCAAGCGTATTGATCCGTTAAAATATTTTCCGAACATCCCAAGTCACTTCCTGCTTGTGTTATTGCTCCTTTCCTGTTACAGTTCCCCTGGAGAGGTTCTGGGTTTACAAGTAAAGGTTTACAGATAGGTAGACAGGTTGGAACAGAGCTATAAGTTGGCCCTTTAGAGTATGTGGACATGCAGCATACAGTATATGGCCAAATAAACACATTTAATTTGGTTGATTGATTGATTTTCAATGGATTGGTCTCGATAGATTCTGATAGTCATTCATTCAGTTGTGTGAAGTGGTACCCTATCCCCTATATAGTGCACTGCTTTTACAGTCCAAATATGGGCGCTGGTCAAAATTTGTGCACTATATGGAACAGCGGGGACTGTGAAGAAACACAAACGTAAGCAAAAAAATATATATTTCACCTTTATTTAAGTAAGTCAGTTAAGAGCAAATTCTTATTTTCAATGACGGCATACCGGGGAACAGTGGCTTAACTGCCTTGTTCAGGGATTCGATCTTGCCAACTTTTGGTTACAAGTCCAACGCTCTAACCATTACGCTACCTGCCTCCCCGCACATGCATACACACTCACACAAACACGATCACATATGCACTATACACACACGTACACATGGATTTAGTACTGTAGATATGTGGTAGTGGTGGAGTAGGGACCTGAGGGCACACAGTGTGTTGTGAAATCTGTGAATGTATTGTGATGTTTTTAAAATTGTATAAAACTGTCTTCATTTTGCTGGACCCCAGGAAGAGTAGCTGCTGCCTTGACAGGAACTAATGGGGATCCATAATAAACCCCAGGAAGCGTAGCTGCTGCCTTGGCAGGAACTAATGGGGATCCATAATAAACCCCAGGAAGAGTAGCTGCTGCCTTGGCAGGAACTAATGGGGACCCATAATAAACCCCAGGAAGAGTAGCTGCCGCCTTGGCAGGAACTAATGGGGATCCATAATAAACCCAGGAAGAGTAGCTGCTGGCTTGCAGGAACTAATGGGGATCCATAATAAACCCAGGAAGAGTAGCTGCTGCTTGGCAGGAACTAATGGGGATCCATAATAAACCCCAGGAAGGTTAGCTGCTGCCTTGGCAGGAACTAATGGGGATCCATAATAAACCCCAGGAAGAGTAGCTGCTGCCTTGGCAGGAACTAATGGGGATCCATAAATAAACCCAGGAAGAGTAGCTGCTGCCTTGGCAGGAACTAATGGGGATCCATAATAAACCCCAGGAAGAGTAGCTGCTGCCTTGGCAGGAACTAATGGGGATCCATAATAAACCCAGGAAGAGTAGCTGCTGCCTTGGCAGGAACTAATGGGGATCCATAATAAACCCCAGGAGAGTAGCTGCTGCCTTGACAGAAACTAATGGGGTCCATTATAAACCCAGGAAGAGTAGCTGCTGCCTTGGCAGGAACTAATGGGGATCCATAATAAACCCAGGAAGAGTAGCTGCTGCCTTGGCAGGAACTAATGGGGATCCATAATAAACCCCAGGAAGTGTAGCTGCTGCCTTGCAGGACTAATGGGGATCCATAATAAACCCCAGGAAGAGTACTGCTGCCTTGGCAGGAACTAATGGGGATCCATAATAAACCCCAGAAGAGTAGCTGCTGCCTTGGCAGGAACTAATGGGATCCATAATAAACCCAGGAAGAGTAGCTGCTGCCTTGGCAGGAACTAATGGGGATCCATAATAAACCCAGGAAGTGTAGCTGCTGCCTTGGCAGGCAACTAATGGGGATCCATAATAACACCATGGAAGAGTAGCTGCTGCCTTGGCAGGAACTAATGGGGATCATAATAACCCCAGGAAGAGTAGCTGCTGCCTTGGCAGGAACTAATGGGATCCATAATAAACAGAAAGTGTAGCTGCTGCCTTGCAGGAACTAATGGGGATCCATAATAAACCCCAGGAAGAGTAGCTGCTGCTTGGCAGAGAACTAATGGGGATCCATAATAAACCCCAGGAAGAGTAGCTGCTGCCTTGGCAGGAACTAATGGGAATCCATAATAAACCCCAGGAAGTGTAGCTGCTGCCTTGGCAGGAACTAATGGGGATCCATAATAAACCCCAGGAGAGTAGCTGCTGCCTTGGCAGGAACTAATGGGGACCATAATAAACCCCAGGAAGAGTAGCTGCTGCTTTGGCAGGAACTAATGGGGATCCATATAAACCCAGGAAGAGTAGCTGCTGCTTTGGCAGAACTAATGGGGATCCATAATAACCCCAGGAAGAGTAGCTGCTGCCTTGGCAGGAACTAATGGGGATCCATAATAAACCCAGGAAAGTAGCTGCTGCCTTGACAGGAAAACTATGGGGATCCATAATAAACCCCAGGAAGAGTAGCTGCTGCCTTGGCAGGAACTAATGGGGATCCATAATAAACCCCAGGAAGTGTAGCTGCTGCCTTGCAGGAACTAATGGGGATCCATAATAAACAAGGAAGAGTAGCTGTGCCTTGGCAGGAACTAATGGGGATCCAATAATAAACCCAGAAGAGTAGCTGCTGCCTTGGCAGGAACTAATGGGGATCATAATAAACCAGGAAGTGTAGCTGCTGCCTTGGCAGGAACTAATGGGGATCAATAATAAACCCAGGAAGAGTAGCTGCTGCCTTGAAGAAACTAATGGGGTATCCATTATAAACCCAGGAAGAGTAGCTGCTGCCTTGGCAGGAACTAATGGGATCCATAATAAACCCCAGGAAGAGTAGCTGCTGCTTCGCAGGAACTAATGGGGATCCATAATAAACCCCAGGAAGTGTAGCTGCTGCCTTGACAGGAACTAATGGGGATCCATAATAAACCCAGGAAGAGTAGCTGCTGCCTTGGCAGGAACTAATGGGGATCCATAATAAACCCAGGAAGAGTAGCTGCTGCCTTGCAGGAACTAATGGGGATCCATAATAAACCCCAGGAAGAGTAGCTGCTGCCTTGGCAGGAACTAATGGGGATCCATAATAAACCCAGGAAGTGTAGCTGCTGCCTTGGCATGGCACTAATGGGGATCCATAATAAACCCCATGGAAGAGTAGCTGCTGCTTGGCAGGAACTGGGGATCCATAATAACCCAGGAAGAGTAGCTGCTGCCTTGGCAGGACTAATGGGGATCCATAATAAACCCAGAAAGTGTAGCTGCTGCCTTCAGGAACTAATGGGGATCCATAATAAACCCAGGAAGAGTAGCTGCTGCCTTGACAGAAACTAATGGGGATCCATAATAAACCCCAGGAAGAGTAGCTGCTGCCTTGGCAGGAACTAATGGGAATCCATAATAAACCCCAGGAAGTGTAGCTGCTGCCTTGGCAGGAACTAATGGGGATCCATAATAAACCCCAGGAAGAGTAGCTGCTGCCTTGGCAGGAACTAATGGGGATCCATAATAAACCCCAGGAAGAGTAGCTGCTGCCTTGGCAGGAACTAATGGGGATCCATAATAAACCCAGGAAGAGTAGCTGCTGCCTTGGCAGGATAATGGGGATCCATAATAAACCCAGGAAGGTAGCTGCTGCTTGGCAGGAACTAATGGGGATCCATAATAACCCAGAAAGGTAGCTGCTGCCTGGCAGGAACTAATGGGGATCCATAATAAACCCCAGGAAGAGTAGCTGCTGCCTTGGCAGGAACTAATGGGGATCCATAATAAACCCCAGGAGAGTAGCTGCTGCCTTGGCAGGAACTAATGGGAATCCATAATAAACCCCAGGAAGTAGTAGCTGCTGCCTTGGCAGGAACTAATGGGGATCCATAATAAACCCAGGAAGAGTAGCTGCTGCCTTGGCAGAACTAATGGGGATCCATAATAAACCCAGGAAGTGTAGCTGCTGCCTTGGCAGGAACTAATGGGGATCCATAATAAACCCCAGGGAATAGCTGCTGCCTTGGCAGGAACTAATGGGGATCCATAATAACCCCAGGAAGAGTAGCTGCTGCCTTGGCAGGAACTAATGGGGATCCATAATAAACCCAGAAAGGTAGCTGCTGCCTTGGCAGGAACTAATGGGATCCATAATAAACCCAGGAAGAGTAGCTGCTGCCTTGGCAGGAACTAATGGGAATCCATAATAAACCCCAGGAAGGTAGCTGCTGCCTTGGCAGGAACTAATGGGGATCCATATAAACCCAGGAAGAGTAGCTGCTGCCTTGGCAGGAACTAATGGGATCCATAATAACCCCAGGAAGTGTAGCTGCTGCCTTGGCAGGAACTAATGGGAATCCATAATAAACCCAGGAAGAGTAGCTGCTGTTGGCAGGAACTAATGGGATCCATAATAAACCCCAGGAAGAGTAGCTGCTGCCTTGGCAGGAACTAATGGGGATCCATAATAAACCCCAGAAAGAGTAGCTGCTGCCTTGGCAGGAACTAATGGGATCCATAATAAACCCAGGAAGTGTAGCTGCTGCTTTGACAGGAACTAATGGGGATCCATAATAAACCCCAGGAAGAGTAGCTGCTGCCTTGGCAGGAACTAATGGGGATCCATAATAAACCCCAGGAAGAGTAGCTGCTGCCTTGGCAGGAACTAATGGGGATCCATAATAAACCTCAGGAAGGTAGCTGCTGCCTTGGCAGGAACTAATGGGGATCCATAATAACCCAGGAAGTGTAGCTGCTGCCTTGGCAGGAACTAATGGGAATCCATAATAAACCCAGGAAGAGTAGCTGCTGCCTTGGCAGGAACTAATGGGGATCCATAATAAACCCCAGGAAGAGTAGCTGCTGCCTTGGCAGGAACTATGGGATCCATAATAACCCAGAAGAAGTAGCTGCTGCCTTGGCAGGAACTAATGGGGATCCATAATAAACCCCAGGAAGTGTAGCTGCTGCTTTGACAGGAACTAATGGGGATCCATAATAAACCCAGGAAGAGTAGCTGCTGCCTTGGCAGGAACTAATGGGGATCCATAATAAACCCCAGGAAGAGTGCTTGCTGCCTTGGCAGGAACATGGACTAATGGGGATCCATAATAACCCCAGGAAGAGTAGCTGCTGCCTTGGCAGGAACTAATGGGGATCCATAATAAACCCAGAAGTGTAGCTCTGCCTTGGCAGGACTAATGGGGATCCATAATAAACCCAGGAGAGTAGCTGCCTTGCTGATGGAGGCTAATGGGATCCATAATAAACCCCGGAGAGTAGCTGCTGCGTTGGCAGGAAATAATGGGGATCCCTAATAAACCCCAGGAAGTGTAGCTACTGCGTTGGCAGGAACTAATGGGGATCCCTAATAAATACAAATACAAATATATAGGGAATAGGACAGACAATATATCCTATCACAGACACCGTAATTATACACCACTGTCAACGCTTTCCCGTTCCGTATGAATATGTCATGGAACCAGCCGACAAGCCGACAGACAGACGGTTAAATACTGTGTAGTTATGTGGAGCCAGATCGCATGTCATGTTCTTGGTAGCCGTTCCTCAGTAGGCTATAACTCACATTTTAACAACATAGCTGTGTGTGTCAATCAACAACAAACAAACAACTAGGCCTACCACAGGTCTGCTGCCGTTGTTCTGTCGTAACCGCCCGTTGTATAACCGAACCACCTCACCAGTGTCCATCCATTCATCCATCCGCCCTCCTTGTTTTTTGTTTTTTTTCTCGCGCTAGTCTGATGTCTCCATCCATCCGTCCCACTGGAAAGTGTAGCCGTAGTTTTGACGCCGGACCAAAACAAACAAAGTTGCTTCAGAAATAAAGCTCAACCTATTATTGGCACGCTGAAGGGAGAATCAGCAGGTATTGTCTGTAGTGGACCAGCCTGAGCCCTTGACGCAGACAATCAGAGTGTGAAGGAACCTGACTCTGCCTTCCTGCTCCGGCCCACAGCCTCTCACTAGATATACTGTAACACCACAGCCTCTCACTACATATACTATAACACCACAGCCTCTCACTAGATATACTGTAACACCACAGCCTCTCACTAGATATACTGTAACACTACTGCCAGTGGGTGAGAGATGATTTGTCACAAATGGCACCCTATTCCATGTATAATGCACCACTTTTGACGAGAGCCCCTGCCTCATAGTAGTTCACTAGACAGGAAGTGTCATTTGGGACACGGGAGAGAGAGAGACTGAGAGCTGCGTGCGGAGCGCTGTGGTTGGCGGTTGGCGGGTCTCTGAAAATGACGGCGTTACAATGAAAACAGAAATAGGACATCACTACATGGAATGGCGGCACAACCCTCTCAGACTTCAGGCTTTGATCATGGTGTCGGGGAGGGAATCTAGAGGTGCCCTAAGTTTACTGTTGTAATCACACACAGAGCAGGGGGCCAAACGTGATCAAGACCTGATCACAATGTGAAATCGCAAGTACTGAGAGTGTCTTGCCATTGGAGATACACTATATTTATAATAATAATAATAATAATAATAATAATACAAATAAAAAATGTATTGATACATTCACTATATATACAAAAGTATGTGGACACCCCTTCAAATTAGTGGATTTGTGGAGCCATGAAAATCTTCATAGACAAACATTGGCAGTAGAATGGTCTCACTGAAAAGCTCAGTGACTTACAACGTGGCATCGTCATAGGATGCCACCTTTCCAACAAGTCAGTTCGTCAAATTTCTGCCATGCTAGAGCTTCCCCAGTCAACTGTAAGTGCTGTTATTGTGAAGTGGAAACGTCTAGGAGCAACAACGGCTCAGCCGCAAAGTGGTAGGCCACACAAGCTCACAGAATTGGACCACTGAGTGCTGAAGTTCATAAAAATGGTTTGTCCTTGGTCACAACACTCACTACCGAGGTCCAAACTGCCTCTGGAAGCAACGTCAGCACAAGAACTGTTCGTCGGGAGATTCATGAAACGGGTTTCCATGGCCGAGCAGCCACACACAAGCCTAAGATCACCAAGCGCAAATCCAAGCGTCGGCTGAAGTGGTGTAAAGCTCGTTGCCATTGGACTCTGGAGCAGTGGAAGCACGTTCTCTGGAGTGATGAATCACGCTTTACCATCTGGCAGTCCGACGAACGAATCTGGGTTTGGCGAATGCCAGGAGAACGCTACCTGCCCCAATACATAGTGCCAACTGTAAAGTTTGGTGGAGGAGGAATAATGGTCTGAGGCTGTTTTTCATGGTTCGGGCCCCTTAGATCCAATGAAGGGAAATCTTAACACTACAGCATACAATGACATTCTAGATGATTCTGTGATTCCAACTTTGTGGCAACAGTTTGGGGAAGAGTGAACTGTTTCAGCATGACAATGCCCCCGTGCACGAAGCGAGGTCCGTACACAAATTGAACACCTTTTGGATGAATTAGAACACTGACTACGAGCCAGGCCTAATCGCCCAACATCAGTGCCCGACCTCATTAATGCTCTTGTGGCTGAATGGAAGAAAGTCCCCTCAGCAATGTTCCAACATCTAGTGGAAAGACTTCCTAGAAGAGTGGAGGTTATAGCAGCAAAATGGGGGGGACCAACTCCATATTAATGTCCATGATTTTGGAATGAGATGTTTGACGAGCAGGTGTCCTTTTGGTCATGTAGTGTGACATTAACAATACATCACATAGCAAAAGTATATATGGCAATGGATGTTTCAGTTTTACACAAACAAATTAAAAAGTATTAATCAAATTAATTAATTAAACAGAAAATATACAAGAACTGTGTTATTGTATAATGTAATATTGTGAGGGAGCATTTCTGAATTTATATAAACATTTATATACATGATTATTTTTACATATAGATCCTCATCCTCTACATAGATCCTCGTCCTCTACATAGATTCTCGTCCTCTACATAGATCCTCGTCCTCTACATAGATCCTCGTCCTCTACATAGATCCTCGTCCTCTTACATAGATCCTCGTCTCACTCGTCTACATAGATCCTGTCTGCCTCTTACATAGATCCTCGTCCTCTACCCCATAGATCCTCGTCCTCACATAGATCCTCGTCTCCTCGTACATAGATCCTTCGTTCCTCTGACATAGATCCTCGTCCTCTAACATAGATCTCGTCCTCATACATAGATTCCTCTCATACGTTCATGTTGAAAGTTAATTTAAACCTTGTTATCAAATGATTCTGCCACTATTTTCCATCTGCGGCTTATCACAATAAACCTTCTACGCGTGATATAACGTGTATCACAACCCACGCCCTGATAATAACCTGTGACAAAATATCTGGCGCTAAATACCACACTCCTGAGGTCTGAGTAACTATGAAGCAGAGATATGAATGTTTGTAAATGTATTTAATTTTCCACCAGGAGGCTGGTATAACCCTGAGCTCTAGCTAAGCAGGGTGTCTGGATTTATGAAGGGGCAGGTGCCTGGGTCAATCTACCGGTGGCCGTTGGCAGGCAATGGTCTGGCACCAGACCCCTGGCCCACAGCCCCCTGGCCCTGGTACACACCATTAAACACTCTCGCGCCAGCCCGCTGGTGAGAGGAGTCCAGCAATCCTCACTAGTACTGACTCTAACCAGCCTCTCCGCCCCACAGTCCTGACTCTCTAACCAGCCTCTCCACCCCACTAGTACGACTCTAACCAGCCCTCCACCCCACTAGTACTGACCCTAACCAGCCTCTCCACCCCATACTTGATCTCTAACCAGCCTCTCCGATCCCCCACTAGTACTGACCTCTAACCAGCCTCTCCACCCCACTAGTACTGACCTCTAACCAGCCTCTCCCCCCACAGTACTGACCTCTAACCACCTCTCCCCCACTAGTCTGATCTCTAACTCTGCCTCTCACCGCCACTAGTATGACTCTAACCAGCCCCTCCACCTCACTAGTACTGACCTCTAACCACCTCTCCACCCACTATACTGACCTAACCAGCCTCCCACCCCACTCAGTCACTGACCTCTAACCAGCCTCTCCACCCCACTAGTATGACCTCTAACCAGCTCTCCACCCCACTAGTACTGACCTCTAACCAGCCTCTCCACCCCACTAGTACTGACCTCTAACCAGCCTCTCCACCCCACTAGTACTGCCTCTAACCTGCCTCTCCACCCCACTATACTGACCTCTATAACCAGCCTCTCCACCCCACTAGTACTGACCTCTAACCTGCCTCTCCACCCCACTAGTACTGACCTCTAAACAGCCTCTCCACCCACTAGTACTACCTCAACCTGCCTCTCCACCCACTAGTACTGACCACTAACCAGCCTCTCGCACCCACTATACGACCTCTAACCTGCCTCTCCACCCCACTAGTACTGACCTCTAACCAGCCTCCCACCCCACTAGTACTGACCTCTAACCAGCCCTCTCCACCCCACTAGTTACTGACCTCTCACCAAGCCTCTCCACCCCACTAGTATGACTCTAACAGCCTCTCCACCCCACTAGTACTGACTCTAACCAGCCTCTCCACCCACTAAGTGACTGACCTCTAACCAGCCT
>NW_019942683.1:198102-211724 GCF_002910315.2 Salvelinus sp. IW2-2015
GCTTCACATTTGATTTTTCTGTGTACGGTACTACCCGTATGAAGCTCCACATTGATCTGGTATTCCTGTAAATATAGCTCCACATTGATCTGGTTACTTCCTGTTAATAGCTCCACAATTGATCTGAGCCTTCCTGTATTCTAGTCCACATTGATCTGGTACTTGGTACTTGTTCCTGTTCCCAAGAAAAGCTAAGGTAACTGAAGCTAAAAACGACTACCCGCCCGTAGCACTCACTTCCGTCAATCAATGAAGTGCTTTGAGAGGACTAGTCAAGGACCATATCAACTCCACGCCTTACCGGACACCATAGACCACTCCAATTTGGCTTACCGACCCATAGGTCACAGACGAAGCAATCGCAACCACACTGCACACTGCCCTAACCCATCCTGGACAAGAGTGAATAACCATGTGAGAATTGGCTTGTTCATGCGACTGCAGCTCGAGCATTTAACCTATGTAGGTAACCTCCAAATCTCGTCACAAGCGTCTCGAGACTCTGGGTTCTCGACCCGCGTGCTGTGCCTGTGCAAGCTGGGTCCTCGGGACTGCCCTGACTGGGGGCCCGCCCCAGGTGGTGAGGGTAGGGTAACAAGCAGGTGCTCACCGGTCGCTGGATTGCGCTCCAACACTTTGGGGTCCGTTCCGATCAGGGTGGCGTGTGTGTGCTGTGGTGATTGCGGTGCCTTGCTCCTGGTACTTCGCCCTGTTTCACGGTCTCGCTGATCTGCGTGGTCCTAGATGACCATCCTGCCTCCAACTCAATCATCAACGCTTTGGTGCGGATGCACCTATAGAGTGGTAGGTTTTGATTTAAAACAATAGTACGAGTAGGTAGTCAGGGAGGAGGTGTTAGGGCATCGGTCGGAGTGTGGATGGTAGGGAACATTAAACCTACACTTCGATTCGTCAACAAACCATAAGGAGATGATTGTGCTTCAGGAAACAGCAGAGGGAGCCACCCCTATCACATCGAGGGGTCAGTAGTGGAGAAGGAGGAAAGTTTTAAGTTCTGGTTGGTACACATACGGACAACTGAATTGGTCATACCACACGACAGCGTTGTGAAGAATAGGGCAGCGCATCTGTCAACTCTTCAGGAGGCGAAGAAATTCGGCTTGTGCATCAAAAAAGACTCACAAATCATTCTACAGATGACACAATCGGTGCATCCTGTCGGGCTGTACGACACTAGGCCTGGTACGGGCACTTGTCCGCCACAACCGTAAGGCTTCCAGAGGGTAGTGATGGTCTGAGAACGATCACCGGGGGAAACGTACCTGCTCCACGGACACAGTATACCACCTTCGATGTCAAGGAAGGCTATAAAGATCATCAAGGCAAAACACCCAGCAAGCCACTGCTGTTCCCCCGCTATCATCCAGAGGCGAAGGTAGTACAGGTGCCATCAAAGAGGAGAGAGACTGAAAAACGCTCTATTATAGGCATCAGACTGTTATAAACAGAACATTAACCATTTAGCGGCCGCTGCCTAACATACTGATCAACTCCAAGCCACTTTAAAAATGGGAAATTGATGGAAATTATGTAAAAATGTACCACTAGCCACTTATACATTGCTCACTTATATAATGTTTTACATCCGTACATTACCCATCTCATATGATTATGTTATACCGTATCTATCATCTACTGCATCTTGCATCTTTATGTAATACATGTATCACTAGCACTTCTAAACTATGCCAACTTTATGTTTTTTCAGACCCTAACAGTAACATCCATATGTATATAACGTACTCTATACCATCTACTGCATCTTACCTATGCCGTACTTGTACCATCACTCATTCATATATCTTATGTACATATTTCTTTATCCTTTTAACAACTTGTGTGGTATGAAGGTAGTAGTTGTGGAATTGTTAAGGGTTAGATTACTTTGTTGGCTATTACTGGCAATTGTCGGAATCTAGAAGCACAAGCATTTCGGGCTACACTCTCGCATTAACATCCTGCTAACAGTGTATCGTGACAAAATAAAATTTGGTTGATTTGGTATATAGCTCCACATTGATCTGGTACTGGTACTTCCCTGTATATAGCTCCACATTGATCTGGATACTCCCTGTATATAAGCTCCACATTGATCTGGTAACGGGTCTGTATAATAGCTCCAACAATTGATCTGGCCTCTTCCTGTAATAATAGCTCCACATTTGATCTGGTACGGTACTTCCTGTATATTAGCTCCACATTGCGATCTGGTACTACCTGGTACTCTGGCCCTGTATATAGCTCCACATTGATCTGGTAACTTCCTGTATATAGCTCCACATTGATGGCTGGCACTTCCTGTATATAGCTCCATTTGAGCTGGTACTCCCTGTATATAGCTTCCACCATTGATCCTGGTACTGGATACTTCCTGTCTATAGCTCCACATTGATCTGGTACTTACCCTGTATATAGCTCCACATTGATCTGGTACTGGTAACTGCCTGTATATAGCTCGCACGATTGATCTGGTACTTCCTGTATATAGCTCTAGATTGATTCTGGTACTGGGTAATTTCCTTGTATATAGCTCGCACATTGATCTGGTAACTTTCCATGTAATAATAGCTCTAGATTGATCTGGTACTGGTACTTCTGTATATAGCTCGCACATTGATCTGGTTACTATCCTGTATATAGCTCCACATTAATCTGGCACTATCCTGTATATTAGCTTCCATATTGGTGCTGGTACTCCCCCTGTATATAAGCTCAACATTGAATCTGGTACTGGTACTGTCCTGTCTTAAGCTCCACATTGATCTGGTATTACCCTGTATAATGCTTCACATTGATCTGGTAGCTAGGTACTACCCTGTATCATAAGCTCCACATTGATCTGGTACTTCTCCTGTATATAGCTCTAAGATTGATTCTGTACTGTGTAATTCCTGTATATAGCTCCACATTTGATCTGGTAAACTGTCCTGTATAAGCTTCTAGATTGAATTCGGTACTTGGTACTTTCCCTGTATATAGCTCCACATTGATCTGGTACTCCTGTAGTATAAGCTCCAACATTGATTCTGGTACTGGTTATTCCTGTATATAGCTCCAGCATTGATACTGGTACTCCCTGTATATAGCTCAACATGATCTGGTATTGGTATTCCCTGTATATAGCTCCACAATTGATCTGGTACTTGGTACTTCCTGTAAATATAGCTCGCGCATTGAATCTGGTACTCCTGTATATAGCTCCACATTGATCTGGTACTGGGTACCATTTCTGTATATAGCTCCACATTGGATCTGGTAACTCCCTGTATAATAGCTCCAAATTGAATCTGGTACTCACCTGTATATACTCCACATTGATCTGGTAGCTCCCTGTATATTAGGCTCCACATTGATATGGTATTCCTGTATATAGCTCCACATTGATCTGGTACTTCCTGTATATAGCTCCACATTGAATCTGGTAACTTCATGTATTATAGCTCCGGCATTGATCTGGTACTCCCTGCAAATATAGCTCCAATTGATCTGGTATTCCCTGTTATAATAACTCCACATTGATCTGGTAACCTGGTAACTGTCCTGTAATATAGCTCCACATTGAAATCTGGTAACCTGGGTTATTTCCTGTAATATAGCTCACATTGATGCTGGTACTCCCTGTATTAGCTCCACATTGATCTGGTATTCGCTGTATATAGCTTCCACATTGATCTGGTACTGGTACGTCCGTATATAGGCTCCGCATTGAATCTGGTACTGGTACGTCCTGTATATAGCTCCACATTGATCGGTACGTCCCTGTATATAGCTTCCAAACATTGATCTGGTACTTCCTGTAATATAGCCGTCGCATCATTGATCTGGTATCTGGTACGCCCTGTATATAGCTCCAAATAGAGCCCTCTGGTCTAAGTAGTGCAAACTACTAATTAGGGATAGAGCTCTGGTCTAACCAGATACTTTTATCAACCTAAATCATATTTAATTACATGTTTATCTCATTTTGAAAAAGGCGCTTATACACATTTCCAAACTTTTTAAAGGATAATCATAGTCAACAACTTCCCTGGTTTTGTTTTTATACTTTGAGATTACTTTTTGGAATTTCACTTTTATAGGGAAATAGGGGGCTCTGGTCTAAAGTAGTGCACTATATAGGAAAATAGAGGCTCTGGTCTATAGTAGTTGCACTAGTATAGGTGAATAGGGCTCTGTCTAAAAGTGGCCATATATAGGGAATAAGGGCTCTGGTCTAAAGTAGTGCACTATATAGGGAATAGGCTCTGGTCCTAATAGTAGTACCACTATATAAGGGAGTAGGGCCTCTGGTCTATAGTAGTGCACTTATGAGGGAATAGGGTTCCATTTGAACAAAGCAGTTCATTTGGTGATAGTAGGCAGGTGGGCAATCCTTGGGCCATTTAACTGTCATGTCAATCAAAATCAAATTTTATGTAGTCACATACAACCATGGTTAGTCAGATTGTTATTGGTCACAATACACATGGTTAACAGATGTTATTGGTCACAATACACATGGTTAGCAGTAATGTTACTGGTCAAATACACATGGTTAGCAGATTGTTACTTGGTCACATACACGTGGTTAGCAGATGTTATTGGTCACATACACATGGGTTAGCAAGATGTTATTAGGTCACATTTTACACGTGGGTTAGCAGAATGTTAATGGTCACATTACACATGGTTAGCAGATTGTTACTGTCACATACACGTGGTTAGCAGATGTTATTGGTCACATGCACTGGATTAGCAAGATGTTAATCGGTCACATACACGTGGTTTAGCAGATGTTACTTGTCACATACACGTGGTTAGTCAGATGTTAATGGTCACATAACACATGGTTAGGCAGATGTTACTGGTCACATACACGTGGTTATCAGATGTTAATGGTCACATACACATGGTTAGCAGAATGTTTATTGTCCACATACACATGGTTAGCCCAAGATGTTTAATGGTACACATACACGTGTTTTGGCAAGATGTTTAACTGCGAGTGTAGCGAAATGCTTGTGCTTCTAGTTCCGACCGAGCAGTAATAATCTAACAAGTAATCCTAACAATTTCACAACAACTACTTATACGCACAAGTGTAAAAGGAATGAAATAAGAATATGCGCATATAAATACAATGGATAGCGATTTGGCCCGAACGGCATAAGGCAAGAATGCACTAGATGGTGTAGAGTACAAGTATATCATCATACGAAGAATGAAGTAATGTAGGGTATGTAAACATTATATGAGTGGCATTGTTTAAAGTGGCTGAGTGATACAATTTAATTACAATCCAATGTGAATGTAGGCAGGTGGAACGTCCGTGGGCCATCTCATTATCATGTGATACAGGCCAGGGGGAACGTCGTCGTGGGGCCATTCCCGTTTAATCATGTGAATAACGGCCAAGGGGGAAACGTCCCGTGGGCCATTCGTCTATCATGTGTTACAGGCCAGGGGGAACGTCCGTGGGCCATTCGTTAATCATGGTGATCATGGGCCAGTGGGGAGACGTCCGTGGGGCCATTCGTTATCTGTGATACAGAGGCCAGGGGGAACGTACCGTGGGCCATTCGTTATCCATGTGATAGGGCCAGGGGGAACGTCCGTGGGCCATTTCGTTATCAGTGTGATACAGCGGCTCAGGGGGGAACTCCGTTTTGGCCATGTCATTATCATGTGATAGCAGGCCAGGGGGAACGTCCGTGGGCTCAGTTCATTATCAATGTGATACAGGCCTGGTGGGAACGTGCCGTGGCGCTATCATTAATCAAATGTGATACAGGCCAGGGGGAACGAGGAGTACCGTGGGCCATTCATTTATCAATGTGATACAGGGCCAGGGGGAACGTCCATGGGCCATTCATATCCATGTGATACAGGCCAGGGGGAACGTCCGTGGGCCAATTCGTTATCATGGTGATACAAAGGCCAGGGAGAACGTCCGTGGGCCATTTCATTATAATCATGTGGATGTAGGTCAGGTGGAACCGTACCGTAGGGCCATGTCATTATCATGTGATTACAGGCCAGGGGGACGTCCCAGGGCCCATTCATATATCAATGTGAATACAGGCCAGGGGGAGTCCGTTGGCGCATTTCATTATCACATGTGATAACAGGGCACGGGGGGACGTTCAATTGGGCCCGTTCATTAATCATGTGATACAGGGCAGGGGGAACGTCCGCGTCACTCTGATTTCTCCACGCAGCTAAAATAGGTTTCCTCCTAAGCTACACCTGGCGCTTGCAGCCATCCACCATATTCTGACAACGTTCCCCCTATGAAACAGACAACCCATATACAGCCTGGACAGGTGAGAGGCTTAAATAGGGCCCTGTCTTCCACATCTTAGAGCACACACACACGAGCTTCAGCACACACACCACACTCTTGCGCACCTAAAGCACAAACTCACACACACACACATTCATACACACAACACAACACACAACACCACACACACACACACAACGCAACACACACACACAACACAGCACACACACACAGCACACACACACACACACACACACACACACAACACACCACACACACATACAAACAAACACACACTCTTGCGCACCTAAGCACAAACTCCACACGCACACACTCACTACACACATCTCACCCACATGACAACATTACACACACACAACCTACTCACTCACAATACAAACACTTACACCACACACAACGACAAACACACATAACAACACACACACACACCCACACCACACACACACACACCACACAACACACAACCACACATCACACACAACACACACAACAACACACACTCCAACAAACACGATACATCAGACACCAACAAAACCCACACACACTACAACAAACACATACACACACCAACACACCACAGGCAGCACCACAAACACGACCGCACCACACTCAGACCACAAACCACAACACACACACATCACACACCAACAAACACATACCACACAAACCACCAACAAACACATACACACACCAACAACACACACAGACATCTCCAGTGGTCGGCAGTAAAACACGGTCACGTGTTTAGTCGAGCAATTTTATCTCGTATGCTCATCCAATGTCTCTTTCACCACTTCCACCCCCCAACCCCCTACCCCCTACCCCTATCCCTTATCCCCTAAAGCCACCTATCCTCCTATCACCTATCCTCCTATCTCCCTTATCCCCTAAACCCCTAAATCCTCCTATCCCTTATCCCCTACCCCTATCCTTCTAATCCCCGTTATCCCTACCCCATCCTCTATCCTTGCTACTCCCCTAATGCCTTCTACTCCCTATCCTCCATCGCTTATCCTCCCTATCCTCCATCCCCTTATCCTCTTATCCTCTCATTACCCTTGATCCTCCATCCTCCTATCTACCTTATCCTCACTTCCCCGATCCCCTTATCCTCTTATCCCTCCATCCCCTTATCCTCCTATCCTCCTCCACCATTATTCCCCATATCGCTCCCTTCTATCCTTCTACTTCCCCTATCCTCCATCACCTTATCCTCCTAATACTCCATTCCCTTATCCTCTAATCCTCCTATCCTTCTAACTCACCTATCCTCCATCCCTTTATCCTCCTATCCTCCATCCCCTTATCTCGCTATCCTCCATCCCCTTATCCTCCTACCTCCATCCCCTTAATCCTCGCGGCTATCCTCCTCACCTTAATCCTCCTAAATCCTCCATCCCCTTACCTCCTAATCCCTCATCCCCTTATCCTCCTATCCTCCATCCGCTTATCCCTCTTCTAATCTCTCCGTAACTCCTTTGCTACTCCCTCTAGTCTTTCCGCAATCAACCCTTACATCCTCCGTATCCTCCCATTACCTTATCCTCCTAATCCTCATCACCTTTATCTCCTATACTCCAATCACCATTATCCTCCCTATCCTCCATCCCCTTTATCGCCTCCTAACCCCCTATCCCTTACCCCCCTATCCCCCGTTATACCCCCTATCTCCCCGTATCCCCTGCACCTGCCTATCCCCTATCCCTTATCCCCCCACCCCCCTACCCTATTCCCCGCCTATCTCTTCCTATTCCCCTATACCCTACCCCTATCTCCTATCACCCTATTTCTCCTAATCCCATTCCGCTCCCATATTTCCAGGGAACACTTCTTGGACGTTGCTAAATGCTTTAAAGATGACCCGTCCACGTGCGCTCCAATCCATGGATTGATTATGGCACGTGATTTCAACTTGACTACAATTGTCTGAGAATACAGGGCCTGAGGGTGTAGGAAAATGTGTAGTGGAGGTGTGTAACCACACACTTACTTCGTCTTCTGTCAGGGCCGTCTATGGCCAGGAACACATGACTGTATGTAAAGGAGATATCTTACCTGTCAAACCCTCACATGCAGGCGAACAGGAAGAGACCCACCCAGGCAGAGACCAACAGCCGCAGACTTCGCGCACTGGGATACGAAGAGAGGTGTGAGGATGAAACGGGATGCTGGGAGAGCTACTCTTAGGCCAAAAAGGGGCCCCTCAGTCTCTCTCCTATCTCCACTCTCTCCTCTGTCTTCTCGTCACGCACACACACACACAACACACAACACACCACACACACACACAACAACCGACATCACCACACAAACACACACACACCACACACACACACACACACACACACACACACCTTCTCTCCGTCGATCTCTCGGCTCCGTTCTGTAAAACTGAGAAACCTGGTCGCCAAGCTCTTAAGTCCTGTCAGCATCCTATTAATTAAAATTAATTATGGCTCCGTTGGATGCTCTAGTTCAAACATCAGGCTTCCGCCATCCGTTTCCTCACTCCTCCGTTGCTCATCGATCCTGGAATCACCCCGGCTGTCCTCACTCCCTTCCATCGCTCCAATTAATCGCTCGCCTTGTCATTTGGTCGCAGACACATTGACCCTGGCTGGGCGCGCGAACTGGTGTGTAATGTGTGTGTGTGTGTGGGTGTGTGTTGTGTGTGTGTGTGTGTGTGTGGTGTGTGTGTGTGTGGTGTGTGTGTGTGTGTGTGGTGTGTGGTGGTGTGTGTGTGTGTGTGTGTTGTGTGTGTGTGTGTTGTGTGTTGTTGTGTGTGTGTGTGCGTGCTCTATTAAACCTTTAACAACAGCTCTGAACGGTTGTTTGTTTTAAAAAACCTCAGACCATTACCAGCCTATTAACTAATCAACAGCTCTGAACAGGTTTGTTTAAAATTACCAGCCGCTATAACTAGCAACGCTCTGAACTGGGGGGGGTTTGTTTAAAATTAAGCAACCCGCTATTGACTAGCAACCAGCTCTGAACGGTTTGTTTGTAAAATTAGCAGCCCTTTAACTAACAACAGTTCTGATGTTTGGTTTAAAATTACCTAGCCTATTAACTAAGCAACAGCCTCTGAACGGTTTGTTTAAAATCCCTCAGACATTACCCAAGCCCTAGTAATTAACAACACATCCCTTCTCAAGGAACAAGAAGAACAAAAAGGACTAATCTTAATTGATTGATTGGAGTCGTAAGCCAAATGGAAAGCCTCCGCTAGTGTGGCGGAGGGGGGAGGGTAGGGAGGGAGGGAGGGGAGGGAGGAGGGAAGGGAGGGAGGCTGAGGGAGGGAGGAGGAGTTGGAGGGAGGGGGGGAGGGAGGGACTTGATTTAGATCCGACCTGCCAGGCAACACAGAATGATCTCACTATGTTTTGCTGGGAAGAAACAACCGGGCCCCCCAGAGGCATCGTGGGTAATTAGGTTAGTGGATATTTGGTGGTGTTCTCAGGAAATTGAAAGACAGAAGCCTAATCGGTATCTTTTGAAAAATCTAAGATTTTCTACACAAGTCACTGAAATCTCACAACTCAATTTGACTTGCGTTGGCCATTTAAAGGCTGTTTAATCAGCCTGTCTGTGCATACAGGGGGGAGACTTTTTAAAAGTGAATGGAATTCAAATAAAATGATGATGACATCTAAAATATAATTTCCCTCCAGAAATGAGCCCAATAACATATTGGTCTGTATTATTAGGCTGGTGTGCTGTTTAACAATAAGCATTATCACCTGTAGCATTATCACCAGTATAATTATCACCTGTAGCATTATCACATGTAGCGTTGTCAACTGTAGCATTATCACCTGTAACATTATCACCCATAGCATTATCACCTGTAGCATTATCACCTGTAACATTATCACCTGTATAATTATCACCTGTGGCATTATCACATGTACAATTATCACCTGTAACATTATCACCTGTAGCATTATCACCTGTAACATTATCACATGTAGCGTTGTCAACTGTAACATTACCACCTGCAGCATTATCACATGCAGCATTATCACATGCAGCATTATCACGTGCACAATTATCACCTGCAACATTATCACCTGTAGCATTATCACATGTAGCATTATCACCCATAGCATTATCACCTGTAGCATTATCACCCATAGCATTATCACCTGTAACATTACCACCTGTAACATTATCACATGTAACATTATCACCTGTAACATTATCACATGTAACATTATCACCTGTAACATTATCACCTGTAACATTACAGGAGCTAACTGTGCAAATAGCACTGATGGGTGACTTGAAAAGGCCAGCATCCCGGAGTCGCCTCTTCACTTTTGACGTTGAGACTGGTGTTTTGCGGGTACTATTTAATGAAGATGCCAGTTGAGGACTTGTGAGGCGTCTGTTTCTCAAACTAGACACTCTAATGTACTTGTCCTCTTGCTCAGTTGTGCACCGGGGCCTCCCACTCCTCTTTCTATTCCGGTTAGGGCCAGTTTGCGCTGTTCTGTGAAGGGAGTAGTACACAGCACTGTACCAGATCTTCAGTTTCTTGGCAATTTCTCACATGGAATAGCCTTCATTTCTCAGAACAAGAATAGACTGACGAGTTTCAGAAGAAATTCTTTTGTTTCTGGCCATTTTGAGCCTGTAATCGAACCCACAAATGCTGATGCTCCAGAATAACTCAACTAGTCTAAAGGCCTTTATTTCTTTAATTAGTACAACAGTTTTCAGCTGTGCTAACATAATTGCAAAAGGGTTTTTCTAATGATCAATTAGACTTTTAAAATTATAAACTTGGATTAGCTAATACAACGTGCCATTTGTAACACAGGAGTGATGCCTCTGTAACGCCTATGTAGATATTTCCATTAAAAATCTGCCGTTTTTCAGCTACAATTAGTCATTACAACATTAACAATGTCTACACTGTATTTCTGAAATATTAAAGTTATTTTTAATGAACGACGAAAAAAAAAAAGCTTTTCTTTCAAAAACAAGGACATTTCTAAGTGACCCCAAACTTTTGAACGGTAGTGTACATTACACTTTTACTGAGAGAGCAGACGAAGTTCAGCTATCTACTTCATGAAGAAGACCTGTGTAATAGAGGCAGCAACCAGCATGGACAGACCGGGACCACATATGAGCACTGGACATTTCTCATTTCTAACCAACCGGCCCATTTCTTAGCCAAATAATGATAATTCTGCCACAAAAAACACTAATGGCCAGGCACAGTGTGGGCTAAAGATTGACCAGCCTGGCATTTTCCGGAACTGCCCTACTGTATGTCCAGCTCCGTTTCTTCCTTTCCTAACCAGACTGTAAGTAGTGGACTGTAGGGCTTCAGGACTCTGTTGTGTCCTACCAGACTAATAGTGGAGAGCCAGGACCGGATCTGTGTGGTTCCTACCAGACCTTAATAGTGGAAGTGCTCAGGACTCTGTGTGGTTCCTACCAGACTGTAATAGTTGGAGGCTCAGGATCTGTGTGGTTCCTACCAGACTGTAATAGTGGAGGTCAGGACTCTGTTGTGTTCCTACCAGACTGTAATAGTTGGAGTGCTCAGGACTCTCTGTGTGGTTCCTACCAGACTGTAATAGTTGATGTTCAGGACTCTGTGTGGTTCCTACCAGACTGTAAAGTGAGTTGTTCAGGACTCTGTGTGGTTCCTACCAGACGTAATAGTGGAGGAGCTCAGACTCTGTGTGGTTCCTACCAGACTGTAATAGTGTAGTGTTCAGGACTCTGTGTGGTTCCTACCAGACTGTAATAGTGAGTGTTCAGACTCTGTGTGGTTCCTACCAGACCTGTAATAGTGGAGAGCTCAGGACTCTGTGTGTTCCTACCAGACTTTAATAGTTGTTAATGTTCCAGGGATCTGTGATCTGTTGGTTCCTACCAGACTGTAATAGTTGAGTGTTCAGGACTCTGTGTGGTTCCTACCAGACTGTAATAGTGGAGAGCTCAGAACTCTGTGTGGTTCCTACTGGACTAGTTTGGGATGGGATGAGATGCAGGAAATGATCAAGCTCATCTAAAATATAGTACAATTATGTCCAAAATGCAAAACTCAAAAATACTTTAAAATAAAAACCAAACTGAACAAAATACATAAATGTAAAGTGTTTTTCCCATGTTTCATGAGATATATTTTTAATTTACTAGGCAAGTCAACTCTTATTTACAACAACAGCCTATCGGGGAAGTGTGGGTTCTGCTTTGTTCAGGGAAAGAACAACATGCTTTTTACCTTGTCAACTCAGGGATTCGATCCAGCAACCTTTCAGTTACTGGCCCAACGCTCTAACCACGAGGCTACCTGCCGTCCCCTAAATAAAAGATCCCAGAAATGTTCCACACACACAAAAAAAGCTTATTTCTCTCCAATGTTGTGCACAAATTGTTTACATCCATGTTAGTGAGCATTTCTCTTTTGCCAAGATAATCTATCCACCTGACAGGTGTGGCATATCAAGAAGTTGATTATACAGCATGATCATTACACAGGTGCACCTTGTGCTGGGGACTTTAAAATTAGTTATGTCACACAACACAATGCCACAGATGCCAAGTTTTGATCGAGCGTGCAATTGGCATGCTGACTGCAGGAATGTCCACCAGAGCTGTTGCCAGAGAATTTAATGCGCAAACTGTCAAGAACTGTCTAAGGGAAGCTCATCTGCGTGCTCGTCATCCTCACCAGGGTCTTGACCTGACTGGAGTTTGGCGTCGTAACTAACTTCAGTAGCCAAATGCTCACCTTCGATGGCCACTGGCATGCTGGAGAAGTGTGCTCTTCA
This sequence comes from Salvelinus sp. IW2-2015, assembly GCF_002910315.2. Taxonomy (NCBI): domain Eukaryota; kingdom Metazoa; phylum Chordata; class Actinopteri; order Salmoniformes; family Salmonidae; genus Salvelinus; species Salvelinus sp. IW2-2015. Next base: position 211,201 of record NW_019942683.1, read on the forward strand.
CGGATTAATCCTGGTTTCAACTGTAGCGGGCAGATGGCAGACAGCGTGTATGGCGTTGTGTGGCGAGTGGTTTGCTGATGTCAGCGTTGTGACAGAGTGCCCCATGGTGGCGGTGGGCTTATGCTATGGGTAGGCATAAGTTATGGACAACGAACACAATGGCATTTTAACGATGGCAATTTGAATGCACAGAGATACCGTGACGAGATCCTGAGGCCCATTGTCGTGCCACTTGTCTGCCGCCATCACCTCCTGTTTCAGCATGATAATGCACGGCCCCATGTCGCAAGGATCTGTACACAATTCCTGGGAGCCAAAATGTCCCAGTTCTTCCATTGCCTGTCTGTTCACCAGACATGTCACCCATTGAGCATGTTTGGGATGCTCTGGATCGACGTGTACAACAGCGTGTTCCAGTTCCCGCCAATATCCAGCGACTTCACACAGCCATTGAAGAGGAGTGGGACAACATTCCACAGGCCACAATCAACAGCCTGATCAACTCTATGTGAAGGAGATGTGTC
>NW_019942683.1:215181-220012 GCF_002910315.2 Salvelinus sp. IW2-2015
GACACTACGTCCTCCTCCAGACAGGTTGACCACTACAAGTACTAATCACACTCACTATCACTCACTCACACTATCTGAATGGCTCAGAATGATTAATAAAAACACTCGAGCAAAACTATTAACGCAACATTATACAATTAAACAAATTTTACTGATTACAGTTCATATGAGGAAATCAGTCAATTTAAATAAATTCATTAGACCCAATCTATGGATTTCAACAGGACTAGGAATCACAGATATGCATTGTTGGTCACAGATACCTTAAAGAAAAGAAGTAGGGGTGTGGATCAGAAACAGTCAGTATCTGGTGGACACCATTTGCCTCAGGCAGCGTCCCCTCGCATTCAGAGAGCTGATTACTATCTGCTAATCAATGAGACCCGACCACTCTTCTCTATCTCCTGCTCTCTCTCTCTCTCTCCAGCTCTTTCCTCTCGCTCTCCTCGCTCTTCCTATCTCCTCTCTCCCTCCTCTCTCCCTCTCTCCTCTCCCTCACTCCCTCTCTCCTCTCTCCCTCTCTCTCTATCTCTCTCAGTCTCTCTCTCTCTCTCTTGTCTGTATAATCTAGTCAAGGTGGTTGATGGGTTGCAGTTGATGGGGGAACGAATATGTCTGTTTTATGTCTATTTTATGTCTGTTTTTGTCTCTGGATGCTGTTAATAAAAAGCCCTACATACGTTTTGATTGATCGATCGATTGATTTGACTAGCAAATATCTCCTCAGTGTGAAGGGAGGGACCAATGATATACCCAGCCAGATCGCTCAAGATTGACTTCGAAATTGGACGTCTGTCCATGTCCTGAGGATGTCGTAAAAATGCCTTTAAAACCGTAACTTTAACACTTTCCCAAACCTTAACACTTAATTGTAACCCTTAACTTAGAAATTTGACGATTGGGTTCGATCCCAGGCTATGTCGCAGCCGGCCGCGACCGGGAGACCCATGAGGCGGTGCACAATTGGCCCACAGCTATTCAGATATACTGTGTCTATGGTTCAGACCATCCAGGAAATAGCTCTTGTTGATGTTTACTGATGTCAACCAGATGGAAGCTCTCATTCTATCATTTATGACGTTATTCTGGTGAACAATGATTTATTTAGTATTCTAGGGCAACATACTGTATAATGACAGAGGATAAACTGAATCTATCTAATTATAGACAAGTTTACTAACAAATAGCCCACTAAGATGTCGTAAATTACAGTATAAGCAGAAACACAAGCCTATCTAAAAAAAAGGCCTGTCAAACAATCGTTCCGCCATCTCTGACGTGTTCTATATTACCGGGTCAGGGTCGGCTATGGGCCTCAGATTTTCACTTTATCACATATAGTCAGGCAGTCGCGTGCGGGTCGTTAGCTATTGCGAGCGGGTGAACAAACAGCTGACCCACGCATCACTAACACACACACGCACACACACACACACACACACACACACACACACACACACCACACCACCACAACACACACACACACACACACACACACACAGCACCACACACACACACAACACACAACACAAACACACCACACACACACACACACACACACACACACACACACACACACACACACACACACACACACACATGCGCTCACACAAACACACACATCAACACATGCACACACACACACACACAGCCCTTAAACACATGGGGTTTGAGCTAGCTAACGTGACTGCGGAGTGAGGACAGAGGGCTGAGTACACATGGGTTGGCCATGAGCTAGCTGTGACATGTCATTTGTAGAGTCACAATACGATTGTTAGTCCTAAAATGCTACATTACAAGATCCCCCCAAGAAACACTCTTGCTGATTGTATCAATGAACTGTAACACAAAGCAGTAATCAAATCAAATTGTATTTGTCACATGAGCCGAATACAACAGGTGAAATGCTTACTTACAAGCCCTTAACCAACAATGCAGTTTTAATTAAATACCAAAAAAAAAAAATTATAGATAAGAATAACAAATAATTGAAGAGCAGCAAATATTCTGGGTAGCCATTTGATAAGCTGTTCAGGAGTCTTAGGGGGACCAATGAAGCCTCCTGGACCTAGACTTGGCGGTAGCAGAGAGAACAGTCTATGACTAGGATGGCTGGAGTCTTTGACAATTTTTAGGGCCTTCCTCTGAAACTGCTTGGTATAGAGATCCTGGATGCCAGGAAGCTTTGCCCCGGGGATGTACTGGGCCGTGCTCACTATCCTCTGTAGGGCCTTGCGGTCGGAAGACGGGCAGTTGCCATACCAGGCAGTGATGCAACCCGTCAGGATGCTATTGATTGTGCCGCTGTAAAACCCTTTGAGGATCTGAGGACCCTTGCCAAATCTTTTCAGTCTCCTGAGGGGGAATAGGTTTTGTCGTGCAGTCTTCACGACTGTCTTGGTGTGCTTGGACCATTTTAGTTTGTTGGTGATGTGGACGAGCTCTCAACCTGCTCCACTACAGCCCCGTCGATGATAATGTGGGCGTGCTCGGTCCTCCTTTTCTTGTAGTCCACAATCATCTCCTTTGTCTTGATCACGTGGAGGGAGAGTATGTTGTCCTTGCACCACATGGTCAGGTCTCTGACCTCCTCCCTATAGACTGTCTCATCATTGTCGGTGATCACTGTTGTGTCATCAGTAAACTTAATGATGGTGTTGGAGTCGTGCCTGGCAGTGCAGTCATTAGTGAACAGGGAGTACAGGAGGGGACTGAGCACGCACCCCTGAGGGGCCCCCGTATTGAGGATCAGCGTGGCGGATGTGTTGTTACCTACCCTTACCACCTGGGGGCGGCCCGTCAGGAAGTCCAGGATCCAGTTGCAGAGGGAGGTGTGTCTGGCCCTGCGGCCTTGTGAATGTTGCCATGTTTAATAGTCTTACTCACATCGGCTGCGGAGAGCATGATCACACAGTCGTCCGGAACAGCTGATGCTCTCATGCATGTTTCAGTGTTACTTGCCTCGACGCGAGCGTAGAAGTTATTTAGCTCGTCTGGTAGGCTCGTGTCACTGTGCAGCTCTTGGATGTGCTTTCCTTTGTAGTCTGTAATAGTTTGTAAGCCCTGCCACATCCGAGGAGCTTCGGCGCCGGTGTAGTATGATCCAATCTTAGTCCTGTATTGACGCTTTGCCTGTTTGATGGTTCATCGCAGGGCATAGCAGGATTTCTTGTAAGCTTCTGGGTTAGAGTCCCACTCCTTGAAAGCGGCAGCTCTACCCTTTAGCTCAGTGCGAATGTTGCCTGTAATCCATGGCTTCTGGTTGGGGTATGTACGTACAGTCACTGTGGGGATGACGTCATCAATGCACTTATTGATGAATCCAGTGACTGATGTGGTGTACTTGTATTGTCCTCAATGCCATCAGAAAAATCCCGGAACATATTCCAGTCTGTGCTAGCAAAACAGTCCTGTAACTTAGAATCTGCTTCATCTGACCACTTTTTTATAGAACGAGTCACTGGTGCTTTAATTTTTGCTTCTAAGCAGGAATCAGGACGATATAATTATTGTCAGATTTGATCAAATGGAGGGCAAGGGAGAGCTTTGTACACATCTCTGTGTGTGGAGTAAAGGTGGTCTAGAATTTTCTTTGCATTAAAGAGACCGGCCACTAGGAGCGCCGCCTCTGCATAAGCGTTTTTCTGTTTTCTTATGGCGGTATACAGCTCATTGAGCTCGGTTTTAGTGCAAGCATCGGTCTGCGGTGGTATGTAGACAGCTACGAGAAATACAGATGAAAACTCTCTTGGTAAATAGTGCGGTCTACAGCTTATCATGAGATATTCTACCTCAGGCGAGTAAAACCTCGAGACTTCCTTAGATATCGTGCACCAGCTGTTGTTTACAGAAATGCACAGGCCCCCGCCCCTTGTCTTACCAGAGGCTGCTTTTCTGTCCTGCCGATAGTGTTTAACCCGCCAGCTGTATGTTCTTAATGTCGTCATTCAGCCACGACTTGGTGAAACACAAGATATTACAGTTTTTAATGTCCGGTTGGTAGGATATACATGCTTTCAGTTCTTCCCATTTATTTTCCAGCGATTGAACGTTAGCTAGCAGGACAGAAGGCAAGGGCAGATTAGCCACTTGTCACCTGATCCTCGCATGGCAACCTGATCTTTTCCCACAAAATCTCAGTGTCCTTCTCCAGCGAATAACGGGGATCTGGGCCTGGTCGGGGGTCTGTTTTATATCCCTCCCGTCCGACTCATTGAAGAAGAACTCGTCGTCCAGTTTGAGGTGAGCAATCGCAGTTCTGATGGCTAGAAGCTCTTTTCGGGTCATAAGAGACAGTAGCAGCAACATTACGTACCAAAAAAAGTTACGAACAAAGTGAAAAAACAAACAAAATAGCATGGTTGGTTAAGAGCCAATAAGACGGCAGCATTCTCCTCCGGCGCCATCGAAGGCGGGTACAACAGGGTACAGAGCTAATGTGCGGGGGGCACAGGTTAGTCGATCCAATTATCCTTTTCCTGATAAACCTACATCTTTAAATATCTATGTCTCCCTCCTCTCCCAGGATTCTCCAGCCTGTCTCTGGCAGACCAGATGAGTCTACTGCAGAGTGCCTGGATGGAGATCCTGGTCCTGAACATCGTGTTCCGCTCGTTGGCCTGTGAGGAGGAGCTGGTGTATGCTGAGGACTATGTGGTTGATGAGGAACACGCTCGTCTATCTGGCCTGCTGGACCTGCACGTTGCCATCCTGCCTCTGGTTCGACGCTACAAGAAGCTGAGCATGGAGAAGGAGGAGTTTGTCACACTTAAAGCCATCGCCCTCTCCAACTCAGGTAGGACACGGACACGGACACACACGCACGCACACA
>NW_019942683.1:227504-249218 GCF_002910315.2 Salvelinus sp. IW2-2015
TCCTTCTTGGTCAATAGCCTTTACACAGCCTAGAGGTCTGTTAGGTCATTTGTCTGTTGAAAAACAAATGATAGTCCCACTAAGCCAAACCAGGTAGGATGGCGTATCGCTGCAGAATGCTGTGTACCATGCTGGTTAAGTATGCCTTGATTCTAAATAAAACACAACAGTGTCACCAGCAAAGCACCCCCACACTATCACACCTCCTCCTCCATGCTTCACGGTGGAACCACACATGCAGAATAATCCGTTCACCTACTCTGCATCTCACAATGAACACGGCAGTTGAACCCCAAATTTTTGGGGACTCATCAGACCAAAGGAGATCCATCGTCTAAATGTCCATCGCTTTTCTTCTTATTGGTTCCTTTAGTAGTGGCTTCTTTCAGCAATTAGACCACGAAGGCCTGATTCACGCAGTCCTCTAACAGTTGATGTTGAGATGTGTCTGTTACTTAACTCTGTGAACATTTATTTGGGCTGCAATTTCTGAGGCTGTAACTCTAATAAGACTTATCCTCTGCACAGAGTAATCTGGATTCCTGCGTGCGTCTCATGAGAAGCAGTTTCATCATACATTAATGGTTTTTGCGACTGCACTTGAGATTTTCAAAGTACTTGTAATTTTTCTGTATTGACGACCTTCATGTCTTAAAGTAATGATGACTGTAATTTCTCTTCAATTTTTTGCTCTGTTCTTGCATCATATGGACTTGGTCAAATGGGCTAGTTTCTGTATTACACCACTACCTTGACAAACAAATTATTGGTCAAACGCATTAAGAAGAAAGAAATTCCCAAATTCACTTTAACAGGCGCACTGTAATTAATGCATTCCAGCGTGACTACTCTGAATGGTTGAAGAGAATTCCAAGAGTATGCAAACTGTCATCAAATAGGCAAAGTGCTAATTTGAAGAATTCAAATATTTTATTTGTTTTGACACTTTTTTAGTTACCATAATCTCATATTGTATTCATAGTTGGTGATGTTCTTCACTATTATTCTACAATGTAGAAAATACAACACAAAGAAAGAAAAGACCCTTGAATGCAGTCGGTGTTCAAACTGTTGACTTGGGACTGTATATAACAACTATAATGTTATACAACTGAATAAATTACAAAACAGAAGAGGAAAATAATTCATACTTGAGTGAGCTCAACCAATCAAATGAATCAGATACTTGAGTAGCTCTAACCAATCAGATGATCAGACTATTAGTAGTCTAACAATCCATCGTCCGATTACTTGAGTAGCTCATCACCAATCGATCGATAGAATACTTGAAGTACTTAACCAATCAGATCATCAGTCTTGAGTAGCTCTACCAAATCCGATCGATCAGATACTTGAGTAAGCTCTAACCAAATCCGATCCGATCAGATCATACTATTTCCTATTCACAAGTAAAGAAACCAAAACCTCTCCAGTATACAGGTGATCACTAGAACCGAAGATCCTCTGATTATAACAGCATTCTGAACACCAGACATCTTATACCTGCATACTGTTGACTATATCCACATCGCGCTTAAATATTCTCACTCCTTAAAAATAGTTGTCTCGTTTCCCTCTATTTCCTGCATTCATTCGTTCGCATAGAAAAACTATGCAGCGTTTATAATGTCAGCTGTCATAGTCTCCATGGCATCACGCTGCCTATTCAGGGGAGCTGTCGCATCATCCTCATTGAGGATGGCAGCTGTCATTCTAAGCCTCCCGACTGCAACCTGCTATCAAGGCGCTTGGGCCTCCAGCATGCTCCAGGAAGAGTTTGTCATAAGGGCAGCTTTTCACTGCCACCTGACGCTGTAAGAAGCTGCTGCACGCCCCCCTCCGCTGCGGCGGTCTGACGGAGCGATAAGGGAATGGTCATCAGCAGCTTTCCTGTCTGCCCGAGGGTCGCTCTGTGTTGTGGGCACCTTCTAATGCCTGTAAAGCCTCATGGAGAGTAGTCCGGAGCCTCTAACAGCCTCGCACATTCTCTATATGCTGTGAGTCTCTAGAAGGAGAGAGAAGAGGACGGGGAGGGGAGTAAAAGAGAGGAGGTGGAGAAGAGAGAGTTAATGAGAGAAGAAAACAACGAGAGGGAGGGGAGAGAGTGAGGGTGAGAGAAGAGAGGGAAGAGAGGTGAGGTAAAAAAGAGTTGAGTTAAGGTAAGAGAGAGAGAGAGACGAGAGAAGAAGAGAGAGAGAGAAGAAAGCGAGTATGAGAGAGAGGGAGAGAGAGGGAGGGGTAGAAGAGAGGAGAAGAGAGAAGGTGAGTAAAAAAGATTGGATGAGGTAGAGAAGGAGAGAAGAGTAGAGAGAGAGAAGAAGGGGGAGAGAAAGAAGGTGATGGTAGAGAGATAGAGGGGAGGTGAGTTAGAGAGAGAAGAGAGGAGGGAGGGGGAGAGAAGGCTGAGGTCAAAAAGAGGTGAGGGTAGAGAGAAAAATAAATAACCTTTGGATGCCTTACATAATGCAAACAAAAGTAATCCGGGAAATAAAAAACTTGGTGGTTCACAATTTATTCCACCCCACTTTAAATTCTGTGGCTGCATTTTTAGCAGGCTATTCATTTTTATTGAAAAGCTCGTCTCGCTCTCTCTTTAGTTTTATAGTTAATCACGTGGACTTAAATAAAGTGGTAGTGAGACTCGCAGGAAGAGACGGTTAAGACTGTATAAATCTCTAAATATACAAGGATCGGATAAAAATATTTGTATCCCGGACCATATAGTCTTGCAGCTACAATTAATGCTCAGATGACTGGCATTACTGTATCCGCCTGCGCGCAGGAGTGCATGGTGTGTGTGTGTGTGTGTGTGTTGTGTGTGTGTGTTGTGTGTGTGTGTGTGTGTGTGTGTGTGTGGTGTGTGTGCGTGTGTGTGTGTGTGTGCATTAGCAGGGTATCGTTCACTCTAGCTTAGCTGCAGATGGCCTTAATTTGCCATCAGAAAGAGAAAGCTTCCCCTTAAAAACAACAGTCTAAAAGTAAAAACAACAAACCCAAAAACACACACAAACCTCCACTTCATAGAAGTCTACTTGATGATTTTCATCCATTGCAGAGTAGTGTTTTTCCAGATTTGGATAAGGCTTCAGAAGTGCACTTCATTTGCCAGCGAGCATTCCTGGACCGGAGGGAGTTGATACTTATATGCCTTAAAATTGTTCTGGTGTGTCAACTGGGAAATCTTGAACACTGGAGCAACATCTTGGTTGAACTTGTTTCGTTTAACGAGACACTGCGTGACGCAGCACATCAAGGTGACTTCCTGTTTATAAATGACGGGCTGATCCACCAAGGGTTCGTTTGAATACTGCTATCCACCAGGCTCTGTTATATAAATGACTGGCTGACTCACCAAGGGACTTCCTGTTTATAAATGAACTGGCTGACTCACCAAGGGACTTCCTGTTTTAAATGACTGGCTGACTCAAACCAAGGATTCTCTGTTAATAAAGACTGCTGACTCACCAATGGACTATCCTGTTTAATCAAATGACGCGACTCACCAATGCGGGACTTCCTGTTTATAAATGACTGCTGAAGTCACCAAGAAGGACTTCCGTTTTATAAATGGCTGGCTGATCACGAAGGGACTTCCTGTTTATAAATAGCTGGCTGACTCACCAAGGGACCTTCCTGTTTATAAAATCTGGCTGACACACCAAGGGGACTCGCCCTTGTTTATAAATGAACTTGGCTTGACCACACCAAGGGGACTCCTGTTTATGAAATGACTGGCTACATCACACAAGGGGACTCCTGTTAATAAATGACTGGCTGATCACAGGCACAGGACTTCTTTTTTAATTAATGACTGGCTGATCACAGACCCTTATGCACCACCCAGGACTTCCTGTTATAAAGACTGGCTGACACACAAGGGATTCCGTTTATAAAATGACTGGCTGACTCCACCAAGGGAACTTCCTGTTTATAATGACTGCTGACTCACCAAGGTGACTTCTGTTTATAAATACTGGCTGACTCCACCCAAGGGGGGACTTTTCCCTGTTTATAAAATGACTGGCTTGACCACACCAAGGGACTACCTTTATAAATACTGCTGACTCAACCAAGGGACTTCCGTTATAAAATGATGGCTGACTCACCAGACTTCCTGTTTATAAATGACTGCTGACCTCACCAAGGGGACTTCCTGTTTATACAAGACTGGCTGACACACTAAGGACTTTCTGTTTATAAATGCACTGTGCTGACCACACCAAGGGACTTCCTGTTATAAATGACTGGCTGACTTCACCAAGCGACTTCCTGTTTATAAATGGCTGGCTACTCAACCAAGAGGACTACCTGTTTATAAAATGACTGGCGACACACCAGTAGGACTTTACCGTTTATAAATGACTGGCTGACCAACCAGGGAACTTCCTGTTTATAAATGAACTGCGACACACCAAGGGACTCCTGTTTATAAATGACTGCTGACTCCACCAAGGGACTCCTTTATAAATGGACTGGCTGATTCACCAAGGAACTTCCGTTATAAAATGACTGCTTGACAACCAAGGGGACTACCTGTTTATAAAGATGGCATTACTCAACCAAGGACTTCCTGTTTATAAAATACTGCGACACACCAAGGACTACCTGTTTATAAATACTGGCTATTCAACCAAGACTCCTGTTATAAATGACTGGGCTGACACCACCAGGACTTCTGTTGTAAATGACTGGCTGACTCCCACCAAGGGACTTCCTGTTTAAAATACTGGCTGACACACCAAGGACTTCCTGTTTATAAATGACTGCTGACTCAACCAAGGGACTACCTGTTTATTAAATGACTGGGCTGACTCACAAGGGGCTACCTGTTTAGTAAATGAAGTGTCAAAATCCCGACATTTTATGACAAAATTCCAGAGAATCAGAACAGAGTACTTTAAAATAGAGCAGTAGAAGACATAACATGTTAAATGAGCAGAAAACATAAAGTAAGAGCTAATTACATTCTTAACGCTGATTGCTGTTACCAGCAGCCAGCTATCTTCTGTTAAATTACCTTGCTTATCAGGGGACATTAACTAGGCTACGTGGACACCGACAGTGTTCCGCTCCACTCTGCATTTGCCCTCATGTTATATACCGATATATCCTTCTCCGCGGCGTGTGTGTTGGCTGTGTGTGTTGTGTGTGTTGAGGGCTGTTGTTTATGTGTGTGTGTTATAGAGAGCAGATGCATACAACTTCAAGGGAAACAATTTCCATATAATCGGTTCAGCAGGCTGCGCAATCCCGTCGATACTGCGCTAATGACCAAATCAATGCCATACATTTCCAGAGCTGTCACACAACACACACACATATAGACCATCTCTGTGAGACAATAAATACAACCAAACCATGGCTGCCTCTCTCTCTATCCACCACTCTATACCTCTCATTCTTTGTTCCTCTCTACCTTCCTCTCTCCTCATTCCGTATATTCCCCCCTCCCTCCCTCCCTCCCCTCCCTCCCTTCCTCCCCCCCCTCCCTCCCTCCCTCCCATTCATCTCGTGAGAGTTTGTCATCTGAAACTAAAGAAAAACTCCCTCTCAGCATTCATTCTCAGTATTCAGGCCGGAAGCAGGAGAAAACCCTCAATCATCACTATTACATGGGGCTGGACCCTCCAGACTGTCACTGATTAGTAGAGGGACAGGACCCTCCAGACAAAAAAACTGATTAGCAGTGGCTTGACCCTCCAGACAGTCACTATTACAGGGGCTGGACCCTCCAGACACACTGATTAGTAGGGGACAGACCCTCCAACAGTCATGATTATAGGGGACAGAACCCTCCAGACAGCATTGATTATAGGGACAGACCCCCAGAACAGTCATATTAGTAGGGACAGACCTCCAGACAGTCATGATTAATAGGGACAGACCCTCCAGACATCATTGATTAGTAACAGAACCTCCAGAACAGTCATTGATTAGGAGGCGACAGGACCCTCCAGACAGTCATTATTAGTAGGGACAAAGCCTCCAGACAGTCATGATATAGGGACGAACCCTCCAGACAGGAATTATTAGTAGGACAGACCCTCCAGACATCATTGATTAAGTAAGGGACAGACCCTCCAGACAGTTAAATGATTTGTAGGGGACAGAACCCTTCCGACAGTCACTGATAGAAGGGACAGACCCTCCAGACAGTCATGATACTAGGGGACAGGACCCTCTCCAGACAGTTATGATTATTAGGACAGACCCTCCAGACATCATTGATTTATAGGACAGACCCTCCAGACACCCCCCTGTTATGCATGAGTAGGGACAGGACCCTCCAGACAGTTATTGATTATAGGGGACAGGACCCTCCCAAAACAGTCATTGTTGATTATAAGGGACAGGAACCCTCCAAAACCGTCATTTGATAGTAAGGACCCTCCAGACAGCATTGATTATTAGGGGACAGACCCTCCAGACAGCATTGATATAAGGCAGGACCCTCCAGACAGTCATGATTAGTAGGGACCCTCAAACAAGTTATTATTGTAGGGACAGGACCCTCCAGACAGCATTGATGTAAGGGACAGGACCCTCCAACAGTTATAATTTAGTGGGGGACCCTGCCAAACATATTGATAGTAGGGGACAGACCCTTCCAGACATCATATTAGTAGGACAGAACCCTCCAGACCAGTTATTGATATAGGACAGGCCATCCAAACATCAGCTCATTGTTATAGGGACAAACCCTCCAAAACAGTCTGATTAGTAGGGACCCTCCAGACATCATTGATAGTAAGACCCAGACCCTCCAGACAGTCATTATTAGTAGGGACAGAAAACCCTCCAAACATCATTGATTAGTAAGGGAACAGACCTCCAACAGTTCATTATTAGTAGGGGGACAGACCTCAGACAGTCAATTATAGTAAAGGAGCAGGACCCTCCAGACATCAGATTAGTAAGGCGACAAACCCTCCAGACATCATTGATTAAGTAGGGGACAGAACCCTCCAGACCAGTCATTATAGTAGGGACCCTCAAACATTATGATTAGTAGGGACAGACCCTCCAGGACAGTATTATTAGTAGGGGACCCTCCAAAACATTATTGATGAAGACCCTCCAAACAGTTATTGATTAGTAGGGGACCCCAAACAGTTTTGATTATAGGGGACCCTCCAGACATATAATTGATAGTAGGGGACCCTCAGGACAGTCATTAATAGGGGACCCTCCAAACATATATTAAGTAGGGGACCCTCCAACAGTCATTGATTAGTATGGCCCTCCAAACATTAGGATTAGTAGGGACCCTCCAGACATCTTGATTAGTAGGGACCCTCCAAACAGTATGATGTAGGGGACCCTCCAAACAGTTATTGATTAGTAGACCCTCCAAACAGTTATTGATTAGTAGGACAGGACCTCCAAACATCATTGATTAAGGGGACCCTCCAAACAGTATTGATTAGTAGGGACAGACCCCTCCAAACAGTCATTGATCTCTCTTTGAGTGATGGAGTGCTGCATCAGATCACCTGGCCTCCACAATCACCCGACCTCAACCCAATTGAGATGGTTTGGGATGAGTTGGACCGCAGAGTGAAGGAAAAGCAGCCAGCATGTGGGAACTCCTTCCAAGACTGTTGGAAAAGCATTCCAGGTGAAGTTGGTTGAGAGAATGCCAGGAGTGTGCAAAGCTGTCAGCAAGGCAAAGGGTGGCTACTTTGAAGAATCTAAAATATGACATCTATTTTGATTTGTTTAACACTTTTTTTTGGTTACTACATGATTCCATATGTGTTATTTCATAGTTTTGATGTCTTCACAAATATTATACAATGTGGAAAATATTTTTTTTAAATAAAGAAAAACCCTTGAATGAGCAGGTGTGTCCAAACCTTTGACTGGTACTGTATATATACTGTATATTGTGTCAATTTCCCCAGGAATGGATCGGGTATGATTATTGTTATTGTGTAATATTATTTATCAAAGAAACACATCCATACACCTTTAGGGGTAAGAGTTTGAGCCCTTCGTAACCAGACCTGGGTTGAAATAAAATCGAAATTTTTATTTTGAGCATTTGCTTGGAATGCCAGATGGGTGTGGTTTACACTTTTGGGACTATACCATTAGTCCAATTGGCCAAGCAAGCTCAGTTAATCCAGGATATGGTGGTTCCATTAAATGTCATTTAATTTACATGAAAATACATGTCATGTGGTTTTTAGTTACATTACTCAAACATCTGATGGAGAAGGAAGGCACAGTGACAGTCTGTCATAGGGTATATTGGTGTTTCGATACTTGAAAGCATCGTGGCAAGGAAACAAAACATGACGCCAATTTAATTTACTTGAGAAAAAACATTCTAATGTTTCAAACGCACAGCCTTCCGTTGTCAGAGAGCCTTCCGTTGTCAGAGAGCCTTCCGTTGTCAGAGAGCCTTCCCTTGTCAGAGAGCCTTCCGTTGTCAGAGAGCCTTCCGTTGTCAGACAGCCTTCCCAGAGTCCTCAAGAGTTTTTTTCCTCTCTGTTATATCACACAACATTTTACATAAAGCCGTTTTTAAAAAAAAATGACTATAGAGTGAATTCTGCTTCGTGTTTTCTTTTTTTGCCAAGGAAAGTACAGTGGTGTCACGATACTGGTGTCATGACAACCCTACTCTGTTGTACCCTGAGCAGAGGGAGCAGGGTTCCCCACTTCAGAGATCCCTGTGGGGAACAGAGCTTAACCTCCAACAACTCACAGTCATGTTAATGTGTAGCTAACTATAGCTAAGGTCAGAAGAGATAGACTGCTATTCCGTTGGCACCCACCAACGACAACCTCCCTCCTCTCAAAGGTGTACCGATCACTGTTCAGAACATCTCCTCTACAGTCAACTATAGTCTGCTCTAATGTTGACGATTAGAAAGGGTTATGGGAATGAAAAGGTCGATGATAACTGCCAAAGGCTGTGTTTACACAACTCTGATATTTTCCCCACTAATTGGTCTTTTGACCAATCACATGTTTTCACATCATATTTTTTTCTGAGCTGATGTGATTGGTCAAAAAAAAATATCTGAATTGGGCTGCCTGTGTGAACGCAGCCTAATTCAGCAGGGTTTGGGCTGCCGAGTGGCGCAGCGGTCGAAGGAACTTTATCTCCGTGCTAGAGGCGTCACTACAGACCCTGGTTCGATTCCAGGCTGTATCACAACCGGCCGTGATTGGGAGTCCCATAGGGCGGTGCACAATTGGCCCAGCGTCGTCCGGTGAGGGTTTGGCCGGGGCTGGCCGTCATTGTAAATAAGAGTTTGTTCTTAACTGACTTGCCTAGTTAAATAAAGGTTAAAAAAAATAATCTATATACATTTATAAAAAATAACTTTAATGTAAACTCCAGTCAATTCAGAAATTAAACCAAATTCCAATTCCAAATGTACCCTTATAAAAAAAACATTGAAGAGAATTAGAATTTCAGTGTGCTTCATGAGTTGAATGGAATCGACCCCGACACTGTAATTCAGTCATTTAAAGGATCTCAGGACAGTGATAACATGTCCTATGTGCTGGTACGAGATCAGTTCTCTCCCCAATTGCCACAGGATTTTAATCTATCGGGAATATAAATTAGCTATCCAGATACTTACTTCATATCCCAATAGCTCCTCAAAGCTTACAACCAGACATTATATTGTAGTACATCTGGGAGTAGCACCGACCGGTACTTGAACCTGGGTCCAGCAACTGTCAAGCAAACACCTTACCCATTATGACAAGAGGTTCAAGTCTCATGACAAGGGGTTGTGAGGTGTTGGGTAAAGGTCGCTACAATATGATTAACTATGTTAATAAGACGAAGACAAAGAGATTATCTCTCCAATGAGTTGTGAGTGTCAGTACTATTCCCTTCTCTGTTCTCCTCAAAGATAATTATTAATTCAAGATAATTATTGTTCCTAACTCCCCCCCCCTTATTCGCTCAAATTAATGTAAGAAAAATAAAAGAGAAAAATGCTTAATTTATTTTAAGAGGCTAAAACGGTATATATCCAATTAATTTTAATTGTCTTCAGAAGCTGAAAATTCTCAAAAGAAATAGAGCAATTAAATCTCAGCGTTGACTCCGTCACCTCTGGGACAGAGAGGAGACCATTTAACAGGCTTAGCAGTGAAGGGTTTTGGGCTAAATGGCTCTAGACGGCTAACGCGATTGCACGGGCGTCTTTAACGGTTTATTAACGGTTAATAAGAGGAGTTATAACAGTTATATTAGCAGTGTAATAGGTAAAAGAGTGATCACTGGGCTATGCAAGGCAAATAGGGCCAATACTATTGTGATTGTTAATGAGCTGACTGTTGAATCTTTGGTTGTACTTTGTTAACATGTTTAAATGAAGAGAATACAGTTAAAAAGTACACAGTGATTGTTAGTATATTACATATTCTACCCCCTTCAGTTCTATCTGCCATGATAACTGTTTCCAATCCTAATCTAATATATTGGCTTTTGTGTTGTCACAAATTATGTGTTATTATTTGTTTTGAATTCAGTATTAAAGGAAATTAAGTAATATATTAGTCACCACCTATTTTGAATAAAACGAAGAAAAAAACAACTAAAAGAGACCAGAGCAAAAGGTTGAGCCAGTGGTCCATTTTTTTTATTTCATGTTGTTTTTTGGGAACTTGGTGACGGCTCCTTGTGTCGTGAAATGGGGGAACATAAAGCTATATACAGTACATTACCATGAATTTTGGTACAGGACAAAGCAGACAGAACATATCAATTACTCCTGGTTTGGAAGCGGGCCAGGCTGTTCCCCCTGAGACCCGGTGGCAAAGAAATACAGGAATATCACTGCCTGTAGAGGTATTAAAAACATGGAGGTGAAAAGGGGCACATTACTGGGAGGAAGGGAAGCTTTTTGTTCGATGTTTCATTTGTAGAGGACGAGAGTATCTTATCACCGTGCACATTGAGATGACTAGAATTTACATAAAACACAAAGAACAATTTGTCGCCGACTTAGGGTTCGTTGTGGTCCGCGGTGTATTGACTAGTGAAGTTACGGGACACGGTACGCACCCTAGATATTTGATTCCCCTAGAGGGTTGATTCCCCCTTTAATAAAAGCACTACGTTAAGATGTATGAGGTATCGGGGTAAGAATGAAAGCTTTGGTTCGTTGTGATACCTACAGGATGAACTTCTACCTTTAAAGAGAGACTATGTATGTTCATCTCAGATTTATTTATTATTATTTAATTTTTTTTACATTCATTTTAACTAGGCAAGTCAGTTTAAGAACAAATTCTTATTTACAATGACGGCCTACCGGGGAACAGTGAGTTAACTGCTTTATTCAGGGGCAGAACGACAGATTTTTACCTTGTCAGCTCAGCGATTCGATCCAGCAACCTTTCGGTTACTAGTCCGACGCTCTAACCACTAGGCAACCTGCCGCCCCAAAAAGCCAAATAGAATAATGTAATTTGTAAATAATGTAAACATTATGGAAGCTCTATGTTTGACACACATATTTGGGAAAGATTATGGGGCATTTTGATGTGTTTTGCAGTGGTCATGCTCACTGTATTCATGTGTAAATATGTGTTTTGTTTTGTTTGAGTGGGTCAGTTCTACCTGTGCACTAAATGTACAGTGACAATAAAATCACATGGTTTATTAAAGTAATTAATTAATTGAATCTCACAACATCGTTGTTGTTTTTTTGGTTTACCGCTCTGATGCAAGAAAATATACAACACCCAGAAATGTTCTAACAGGCCTCGTATAGTGAGGGGTGAAAAATGACATAAATGGAGGAGAAAAACAAAATCTTGATCTTGAATTCAATCTGCTGTTTGAAAGAGATCCCTTTGAGCAGGATATCCTGGATGATTTTGAGAAAGGGGACAGGGGCGGGGCTGTATGGCAACCTTTGACACCCCCCCCCCCCTTCCCCCTCTACACACACACACACATCACACACAACACACACACACCACACACACACACACACACCACACACACACCACACACACACACACACACACACAACACACACACACACACAACACCACCACACACACACACACACACACACACAAAACACACACACACAAATGACAAAGCATATCCCCCCATACGCCCCAATAAGTACAAGCCTGGCAGCCAGACGCTAACAGGCACAATCCGACCCGAGTTAAACGCACGTAAAGGAACCCATTCACTTACGTTGTATTCTGACCCTGAAACTTAAGCATGAGAACAGCCTGCTCATCACCCGCTATTCTAACCACGATTTACCTGCTATTCACCTGCCTATTCACCTGCTATTCACCTGCTTATTGCACCTCTATTCACCCGCTATTCACCTGCTATTTAACCTGCTATTCACCTGCTATTCACCGCTATTCACGCTTTCACCTGTATTCACCTGCTATTCACCTGCTATTTACCTTCTATTTACCTGCTATTCACCTGCTATTTCACCGCTCTCACCATTTACCTGCTTTTCACCTGCTATTCACCTGCTATTCACCTGCTATTCACCCGCTTTCACCTGCTATTCACCTGCTATTCACCCGCTATTCAACCACTTTACCTGCATCCTCTACCTGACTATCACCCTCTTTCACCTTCACCTGCTATTCACCTGCTATTCACCGCTTTCCGCTTTTCTGCTTACCTGCTAATTCACTGCTTTATGCTATCACCTGTTTTCTGCTATAATTCACCTGCTATTTACCTGCTATTCACCTGCTATTCACCCGCTATTCACCTGCTATTCACCCGCTATTCACCTGCTATTTACCTGCTATTCACCTGCTATTTACCCGCTATTCACCTGTTATTCACCTGCTATTCACCCGCTATTCACCTGCTATTTACCTGCTATTCACCTGCTATTCACCTGCTATTTTTTGGGGGTGGAGATTGAATAAATCAAGGTGTGTTGGAGGTGTCTACAGATACACCATATTAATGAAGGTGTGGTGGTGTGTCTACGGATACACCATATTAATGAAGGTGTGTCAGAGGTGTGTCTACGGATACACCATATTAATGAAGGTGTGTCAGAGGTGTGTTGACAGATACACCATATTAATGAAGGTGTGTCAGAGGTGTGTCGACAGATACACCATATTAATGAAGGTGTGGTGGTGTGTCTACGGATACACCATATTAATGAACCACCACCTTTACATGTGAGAAAACCATGGACAAGGACCAACTAGTTAACTAGCAAGTCATCACCATAGTAACAGTCTATCTATTTACCTACCGGGTCCAAGTGGAAAAGCATATTTTTTATATTTTCCAATAGAAATAACGGAAATAACCAGTATTTTTTTAAATAAATTGATAATAGCTATTGATAATACACAAAAGCAACTTTTTTTTCGGTTGATTTTTACTTATAATCCCTGGAGACTAATGTGAAACCAGTCATATGGAAGCAAACTGAAAATCATATCAACATGACATGTATTGCAGGCCCTTTTCCACAGTGAAATAGGATACGAATACCTGGGCCGTTATTCGTAATTAATGTGGATGAAATTTGGAGACCCAAGATATAGTCTTCTGTAGGGCTGAACCCAAGCTAAAGGCTTCTATATCATGTTAAATATTAGCCTATCGGGAGCCACCGTCAGTAATACTCACATACATTTATAACTGTCACTTGACTGTTTGTTTTCTTAAATTTGTAGTTTTACATTTTTTTGCATCATTCCATTCCGTTTACCTTTCTTTCCTCTGTCACGTCTGTGTAGTTGTTCCTGAGGGTCGATAGCATTAGTGGATCATATTATTAAGTTAACATTGTACAAATATTTAGGACATGTAACCTATTTGAATCACTATGGAACTCAGACCACACGTAGCAGGTTAAACTTGGAGCCTGACGCACGGTTCAACCACGACTGGNATTTAGGACATGTAACCTATTTGAATCACTATGGAACTCAGACCACACGTAGCAGGTTAAACTTGGAGCCTGACGCACGGTTCAACCACGACTGGACCGTTGTCATTACAGTTCCATGATTAGTGAGGATTAGGGTAGATTTATAGGACTATTGTTCAACCACTATTGTACACTTTTTTCCACCTTCCAATATTTCATGGATTGAACTTGAATGTGAAAACTTTCCGGATGAATCAAAACACTGTATTTTTTTATATTATATTATATATTTTGTCTCCAAACCAGTTTTTTTAATGATCTATACATACACTATATGACCAAAAGTATATGGACACCTGCTTGTCGAACATCTAATTTAAAAAATCATGGACATTAWTATGGAGTTGGTCCCCCCCATTTTGCTGCTATAACAGCCTCCACTCTTCTAGGAAGTCTTTCCACTAGATGTTGGAACATTGCTGAGGGGGACTTTCTTCCATTCAGCCACAAGAGCATTAGTGAGGTTTGGCACTGATGTTGGGCGATTAGGCCTGGCTCGCAGTCGGCCTTCCAATTCATCCCGAAGGTATTCGATTGAGGTCAGGGCTCCGTGCAGGCCAGTCAAATTCTTCCACACCGATCTCGACAAACCATTTCTGTATGGACCTCGCTTTGTGCGCGGGGGGCATTGTCATGCTGAAACAGGAAAGGACCTTCACCAAACTGTTGCCACAAAGTTGGAAGCACAGAATCGTATAGGATGTCATTGTATGCTGTAGCGATAAGATTTCCCTTCATTTCCCTCATTCCCTTCCTAAGTGGCCCGAACCATGAAAAACTGCCGCGGACCATTACAAACTTTACAGTTGACACTATGCATTGGGGCAGGTAACGTTCTCCTGGCATCCGCCAAACCCAGATTTGTCCTTCGAACTGCCAGATGGTGAAGAGTGATTCATCACTCCAGAGAACGCATTTCCACTGCTCCAGAGTCCAACGAGCTTTACACCACTCCAGCCGACGCTTGGCATTATGCATGGGGATTTTAGGCTTGTGTGTGGCTGCTCGGGTCATAAAAAACCTGTTTCATGAAGCTTCCGATGAACCGTTATTTTGCTGAAGTTGCTTCCAGAGGCGGTTTGGAACCGTTGCAACCGAAGACAGAYGATATTTACGTGTTACGCGCGTTTCCAGGAGCTTTTGTGGCCTACCACTTCACAGCTGAGCCGTTGTTGCTCCTAGATGTTTCCACTTCACAATAACAGCACTTACAGTTGACTGGTGAAGCTCTAGCAGGGCAGAAATTTGACGAACTGACTTGTTGGAAAGGTGGCATCCWATGACGGTGTCACGTTGAAAGTCACTGAGCTCTTCAGTAAGGGCCATTGTACTGCCAATGTTTGTCTATGGAGATTGCATGGCTGTGTGCTCAATGTTATACACCTGTCAGCAACGGGTGTGGCTGAAATAGTTGAATCCACTCATTTAAAGGGGTGCCTTTAAACCACACAGTGATAGTCATTTTCTAATTTTACGATTGAATCCCCCACCGCTAATTATGCTTTGGTTTGGCCAGGTCATCAGAAGCCGTGGTTTTGCAGCTTGCGGATTTGTATATATGTATATATTTTTTTAATTTATTTAACCTTTATTTAACTATGCAAGTCAGTTAAGAACACATTCTTATTTAAAATGACGGCCTACACCGGCCGGTTGTGACTCCTAATCACGGCCGGTTGTGATACAGCCTGGATTCGAACCAGGGTGTCTGTAGTGACGTCTCTAGCACTGAGATGCAGTGCCTTAGACCGYTGCAGATTACATGATGGGTTTGGCCTTTGAAAAAAAGAGCAATGCGTACGCAGAAAATACCTAATAATAATTGGACCAAATCAGATCAAGAAATTCACCAGAAAACGATTTATTTAAAGAAATCTCACGGGAGGCATATGCCCCGTGAAGGGTGTTGAACCCAGAACTCATTGACCGTGAGGAGATACAGATACACCAGGAGAGAGTCAATGGAGGGAGGAGATCATCATAAAATGAGATAGGAGACCATCAATATGCTCAGTGTATAAAAATTGAAGGAGGAGGTCATGACTTATATCTTCCAGACGTTGAGGTCGTCTGTTGAATCTGAATGCTGAATCTACTATTTTCTTCTCTATTCTCCTCTCTCTCTCTCTCTCTCTCTCCAATCTGTTGGCTGGCTCAAGGACAGATAAAGGTCTTTCTCTCTCTTTCTCTCTCTCTCTCTCTGCATTTCACAGTCAGTGGCACTCAGTGACGGACAGCTTCTGAGGAGGCCTCTGCTGATCAAAATGAGGTGAGCACCATCTATAGGCAACCAGAGGGACTGACTCTGGAGAAAACTGTGGCAAGAAGACTGGTTTACCAAAATGAGATGAGTACAGATGAGATGAACACATACAGCCATCAGTGAGAATCTACGCAGACTGAGAACCTGAGAGTCTAAACCTCAACACAGCACATGGGAGCATAGAACGCAAGGTGGGGAGAGACAGGGCCTGTTGTCAGTGATGGGATAAAAGAGAGAGGCCCTGTTGTCTGTGTGGGGAGAGAGAGGCCCCGTTGTCAGTGTGGAGAGAGAGAGGCCCTGTTGTCAGTGTGGGGAGAGAGAGGCCCTGTTGTCAGTGTGGGGAGAGAGAGGCCCGTTGTCAGTGTGGGGAGAGAGAGGCCTGTTGTCAGTATGGGGAGAGAGAGGCCCCGTTGTCAGTGGTGGGGGAGAGGCCCTGTTCGTCAGTGTAGGGAGAGAGAGAGGCCCTGTTGTCAGTGTGGGGAGAGAAAGGCCCTGTTGTCAGTGTGGGAGAGAGAGGCCTGTTGTCAATGTGGGGAGAGAGAGGCCCTGTTGTCAGTGTGGAGAGAGAGAGGCCCTGTTGCAGTGTAGGGAGAGAGAGAGAGGCCCTGTTTGCCAGTGTGGGGAGAGAGAGGCCTTTCAGTGTGGGGAGAGAGAGGCCCTGTTGTTCAGTGTGGGGAGAGAGGCTGTTGTCAGTGTGGAGAGAGAGAGGCCTGTTTGCAGTGTAGGGAGAGAGAGAGGCCTTGTGTCAGTGTGGGGAGAGAGAGGCCCTGTGTCAGTGTGGGCGAAGAGAGGCCTGTTGTCAGTGTGGGGGAGAGAGAGGCCCTGTTGTCAGTGTGGAGAGAGGAGGCCCTGTTGTCAGTGTAGGGAGGAGAGAGAGGCTGTTGTAGGTAGGGAGAGAGAGCCCTGTTGAGTGTAGGGAAGAGAGGCCTGTTTCATGTAGGGAAAAAAGAGAGGAGGAGAGGCTGTTGTCAGTGTAGGGAGGAGAGAGGGCCCTGTTGACAGTTGTAGGAGAGAGAGAGGCCTGTGTCAGTATGGGGAAGAGAGAGGCCCGTTTGTCAGTGTGGGGAGAGAGAGGCTTTGTCAGTGTAGGGAGAGAGAGAGGCCTGTTGTCAGTGTGGGGAAGAAAGGCTGTTGTCAGTGTGGGGAGAGAGAGGCCCTGTTGTCAATGTGGGGAGAGAGGGCCTGTTGTCAGTGTGGAGAGAGAGAGGCCTGTTGACAGTGTGGGGAGTAAGAGAGAGGCCTGTTGTCAGTGTGGGAGAGAGAGGCCTGTTGTCAGTATGGGGAGAGAGAGGCCCTGTTGTCAGTGTGGGGAGAAAGAGCTGGTTGTCAGTGTGGGAGGGAGGCCGTTGTCAGTGTAGGGAGAGAGAGGCCCTGTTGTCAGTGTGGGAGAGAAAGGCCTCTGTGTCAGTGTGGGGAGAGGAGGCCCTGTTGTCAGTGTGGAGAGGAGGCCTGTTTCAGTTGGGGGGAGAGCCTTGTCAGTGTGGAGAGAGAGAGGCCCTGTTAGTCTGTAGGGAGAGAGAGAGGCCTGTTGTCATGAGTGGGTGCTGTCAGCCAACTAAGGATGTCCGTCCTTAATTAGGTCAGCCAATTAAGGAATGCGTCCTTCTAATTAGGTCAGCCAACTAAGGAATGTACATCCCTAATTAGGTCAGCCAATAAGGAATGTCCGTCTTAATTAGGTCAACTAAGGAATGTCCGTCCTCTAATTATGGTCAGCAACTAAGGAATGTCCGTCTCTAATTAGGTCAGCCAACTAAGGAATGTCCGTCCTCTAATTAGGTCAGCCAACTAAGGAATGTCCGTCCTCTAATTAGGTCAGCCAACTAAGGAATGTCCTCCTCTAATTAGGTCAGCCAACTAAGGAGTCCGTCCTCTAATTAGGTCAGCCAACTAAGGAATGTCCGTCCTCTAATTAGGTCAGCCAACTAAGAATGTCCGTCTCTAATTAGGTCAGCCAACTAAGGAATGTCCTCTCTAATTAGTAGCAACTAAGGAATGTCTGTCCTCTAATATGTCAGCCAACTAGATGTCGTCCCTATTAGGTGCAACTGTTTATCTCTATTTACGTCAGCAAACTAAATCAAAAACAAGTGATTTTGTCACATGCCTGGAAACAACAGGTGTAGACTAACAGTGACATCTTGGCTCAACAATGAGAGAGAAACATATTGAAAGATATAGCACAAGGAATAATACACAATGAGTAACGATTACTAGGCTATGTACTAATACAACAATGGTAAATTACTAGGCTATGTACAATAGATAACACATGAGTCAGATATGCTATACAATAATAACAATGAGTAACGATTACTAGGCTAATGTAAATAAATAACAATGGTAACAGATTACTAGGCTATACAATAAATACACAATGAGAACGTTACTAGGCTATATACATAATACACAATGAGTAACAATTTACTAGCTATGTACAATAGATACACAATGAGTAACGATTACTAGGCTATATACAATAATACACAATGAGTAACGATTACTAGCTATGTACAATAAATAACAATGAGTAACATTTACTAGGCTATGTACAATAGATACAATGAGTAAGGATTACTAGGTATGTACAATAGATACACAATGATAACGATTATAGGCTATATACAATAGATACACAATGAGTAACGATTACTAGGCTATTAATAAATAGACAATGAGTAACGATACTAGGCTATGTACAATAAATACACAATGAGAACGATTACTAGTATGTACAATAAATACACATGAGTAACGATTACTAGGTCTATACATAAATACACAATGATTGGATTATTAAGGCTATGTACAGAAAAATAGAATACATGTCATACAGTACCGTGTCCCTGTCCAGGGGTATGAGGTAATTGAGGTAGATATGTCCATACAGACGGGATACCAGCACCGTGTCCCTGTCCAGGGGTATGAGGTAATTGAGGTATATATGTATATACAGAGCATTCAGAAAGTATTCAGACCCCTTGAAATTTTCCACCTTTTTTTTTATTTTTTTAATGTTTACATACACGTAAGTATTCAGACCCTTTACTCAGTACTTTGTTAAAACACCTTTGGCAGCATTTACAGCCTTGAGTCTTCTTGGGTATGATGCTACAAGCTTGGCACACCTGTATTTGGGGAGTTTCTGCATCATCTCATGCTCTGTCAGGTTGGATGGGGAGCATCACTGCACAGCTATTTTCAGGTCTCTCCAGAGATGTTTGATCGGGTTCAAGTCCGGGCTCTGAACACTCCGCAGAGTAAAGGAAAAGCAGCCAACAAGGGCTCAGCATATGTGGGAACTCCTTCAAGACTGTTGGAAAAGCAGTCCAGGTGAATCTGGTTGAGAGAATGCCCATAGTGTGCAAAGCTGTCATCAAGGCAAAGGGTGACTACTTTGAAGAATCTCAAATATAAAATATATTTTGATTTGTTTAACACTTTTTTGGTTACTACATGATTCCATATGTGTTATTTCATAGTTTTTATGTCTTCGCTATTATTCTACAATGTAGAAAATAGTAAAAATAAAGAAAAACACTTGAATGAGTTGGTGTGTCCAAAAGTTTGACTGGTACTGTAGGTCAGGAACCAGTTTCTAAGGAGTGTTCATATTGTTTATAGGTCAATGATTGAGTTGTTTTGTAAAGTACTCCCTGCTACTAAGTTCTTTGTATTCTTTGTCAGGGTTGGTTATGAAAACACAATGAGCAAACGTTTCTAATCGAGAAGAGGTCATCAAACAGTAAAGGACGAGGGCATCATTTGTAGCTTTAACCAGGGTCTATGATGTTTCCATGTTTCTATGTTTCCAGGGTCTATGATGTTTCCATGTTCTATGTTTCCAGGGTCTATGATGTTTCCATGTTCCATGTTTCCAGGGTCTATGATGTTTCCATGTTTCAATGTTTCCAGGGTCTATGATGTTTTCCATGTTCCCAGGGTCCTATGACTGTTTCCATGTTTCCAGGGTCCTATGATGTTTCATGTTCCTATGTTTCCAGGGTCTATGATGTTTCCATGTTCCATGTTTCCAGGGTCTATGATGTTTCCATGTTTCCATGTTTTCCAGGGTCTATGATGTTCCATGTTTCCAGGGTCTATGATGTTTCCATGTTTCCATGTTTCCAGGGTCTATGATGTTTCCATGTTCATGTTTCCAGGGTCTATGATGTTTCCATGTTTCCAGGGTCTATGATGTTCCATGTTTATGTTTCCAGGGTCTATGATGTTTCCATTGTTCCATGTTTCCAGGGTCTATGATGTTCCATGTTTCCAGTGTTTCCAGGTCTAGATGTTTCCATGTTCTTGTTCGGTTATGTGTCCATGTTTAGTTTCTGTTGGTCTTTTTCCATGTTTGTTTCCTGTTTCGGGTATGTTCTGTTTCAGTTTATGTTTCCAGGTTATGATGTCCAGGGTCTATGATGGTTTCCATTAGGTTCCATGTTTCCCCAGGGTCTATGATGGTTTCGCCATGTTCCATGTCTTTCCAGGGTCTATGATGTTTCCATTTTGCCAGGGTCTATGAATGTTTCCATGTTTCCATGTTTCCAGGGTCTATGATGTTTCCGATGTTCCAATGTTTCCAGGGTCTATGATGTTTCCATGTTCCCAGGGTCTATGATGTTTCCATGCTTCTATGTTTCCAGGGTCTATGATGTTTCCATGTTCCATGTTTCCAGGTTCTATGATGTTTCCATGTTCATGTTCCAGGGTCTATGATGTTTCCATGTTCTCCATGTTCCAGGGTCTATGATGTGTTCCATGTTTCCAGGGTCTATGAGTTTCCATGTTTCCATGTTTCCAGGGTCTATGATGTTTCCATGTTTCCAGGGTCATGATGATGTTCCATGTTTTCCATGTTTCCAGGGTCTATGATGTTTCCATGTTCCATGTTTTCCAGGGTCTATGATGTTTCCATGTTTCCAGGGTCTATGATGTTTCCATGTTCTATGTTTCCAGGGTTATGATGTTTCCATGTTCCATGTTTCCAGGGTCTATGATGTTTCCATGTTCCATGTTTCCAGGGTCTATGATGTTTCCATGCCTGCTTACCAATGGGTTTTGTGTACATTTTCTATCACAAACCGATATGTTTTATCAGAGAAAAGTGCGTCAGTCTCGTTGACCTGTTTCCAATGAAGGCCAGTGTCACCTCTAACATAATGAGCGTGCACTACAGAATATAAACCCCACAATTAACACAACTAATAAACGTAATCAGTGGAACTAACAGGGTGGAATAGAGAATTAGAGAATAACAAACAGTACTGTAGCTTAGATGTGGAAAAGGCACAATTATAAAACATCCTGCCAGTGACTGTAAATCCTAATTCATTCCAACCAGAACTTGAGTTTAAAACCCAGAGGTCCGATGGCTATCAAAATCAATCAAAATGTATTTATAATAGCCCTTCTTACATCAGCTGATATCTCACAAGTGCTGTACAGAAACCCAGCCTAAACCCCCCCCCAAACAGCAAGCAAGCAGGTGTAGAAGCACGGTGGGCAATGAAGCTG
>NW_019942683.1:253783-254818 GCF_002910315.2 Salvelinus sp. IW2-2015
CACACACACACACACACACACACACACACACACACACACAGATGCCTACTCACTCGTTCAGTCTGGCAATGTGGTGTCGTGGGTTTTCTCACATATGTATGTGCCTATGTCAACTTTCGAAGTTAATGGTTAAGGTGTTGGGTGGGGTTAAAACAAGGGGTTGGAACCGGTTCAGGGAACAGAACAGAAAACCAGATTTATTTTTATTTTTTGAGGAACAGAACCCGAACCGAAAACTAAAGTGATCTATATTGTTCCCGGAACATAACTGTTATTTTAAAAGCATTGGAACTGGTTAGTAATTGTAAAAAATTATCCAAAAAACGCAACAAAGCGGCTATACAAAGTCCTCCCTCTGTCACTCAGAAATGTATTTCAGTGTCTGCCTGCCAGCAGAAAATCTTTACCAATGTGAAACCTACATTACTGTAGCCTACTGACTTTAAAAAGCGTGATTCAGTAATTAGGGAAAGAGATTTTTAATTAGAGAAGAATGGATTAACATTTTCAATGCTAGTTAAGGATACAATAGTTAACAAGTTTCACTTTTGGATTCATTAAGTACAACAAGTTAAGACGTGTTTTTATTTAAATTCTGGTGMCGCTCTACACACAAAAGCGAGGCATAATACAAAATAAATGGAAAATCCCCATAAAAAAAAAAAATAAAAAAAAATAATTAAAGCGAGGTCCATAAAGAAATGGTTTGTCGAGATCGGTGTGGAAGAACTTGACTGGCAAAAGGTCAGTTTAAACAGTTTATTTTGTTTCTTTTTAGAATAAATGAAAATGGAAAAGTCAATACAGAACATGGAGGATAAACCAGCTGCCTTGTAGACCTACACTTCCCCTTTAATTTGTAGTTTGTGTTGATTCATTMATTAATATTCCTCTCTCAAGGACTTTTGATAAATCTCCTCATTAATAAAAGCAGATATTCAATTAGCAACCAAATCTTGATTGGCAATGTCATCATAACAGTCTCTCTCTCTCTCTCTCTCTCTCTCTCTCTCTCTCTCTCTCTCTCTCTCTCTC
>NW_019942683.1:254843-271127 GCF_002910315.2 Salvelinus sp. IW2-2015
TTTACTATACCTGGTCCTTATTAATACATACCTGGTCCTTTATTAAAATACTAACCTGGTCCTTTATAAATACTAACCTGTGTCCTTTATTAAATACTATACCTTGGTCCTTATAAATACTTACACCTTGGTCCTTTATAAATACATATATCCTGGTCCTTTATAAATACTATACCTGGTCCTTTTATTAACATACTATACCTTTGGTCCTTTAATAAATACTAACCTGGTCCTCTCTAAATACATATACCTGGTCTTTATTACAATACTATACCTGAGTCCTTATAAATACATACCTGTCCTTTATAAATACAATACCTTGGTCCTTATTAAATACTATACCTGTCTTTTATAAATACTACACCTGGTCTTTTAAAATTATATACCCTGGTCCTTATTAAACTTACTATACCTGGGGCCTTTATAAAATACTACCCATACCCTTGGTTCCTTTATAAAATACGTTATACCTTGGCGTTATTAAATACTATACCTGTTCCTCTGACTGCTATGTGTAGATCCCAGCTTACATTATTTTCTGTAATGAGCTACGGGCACTAGTATTATAGTTTGATAGTAAGGATATTAGTATATACTGTTTATTTGTAATACGAATATTTTAGTATATATATTTTATGATGATTTTTATTTAAAAATTACATATATTTATTAGTACAATTTTATTTGAATATTTGGATTATATATATTTAATATATATTTAAATATATAGTTATTAGGATATTTTCTTCGATATATTAGTATACAGTGCCTTCAGAAAGTATTCAGTACCACGAGACTTTGCACCAATTTTTGCATTTTGTTGGCGCCTTTTATCTACATTTATTAAATCTTCCCCTCTCATCAAATATACACACCAAAAACCCTCATAGATGACAAAGCCAAAAAACAGGTTTTTCGAAGAGATGGTTTGCCTAATTTATTTAAAAAATAAAAACTGAAATATCACAGTTATACATAAGTATTTCAGAGCCCTTGTACAAATCAGTAATTGTGAAGGCAGCCTTTGGCAGCATTTACAGCATCGAGTCTTCTTGGGTATGACGCTACAAGCTTGGCAAACCCTGTATTTGGAGAGTTTCTCACATTCTTCTCTGCAGGATCCTTCTCAAGCTCTGTCAGTTAGATTGGGGGAGCAGTTGCTGCAAAAGATATTTCAGTCTTTCCAGAGAATGTTAGATCGGTTCAAGTCCGGGCTCTTCTGGCTGGGCCACTCGCCTGTGTGCTTAGGGTCGTTATGTCCTGTTGTGAAGGTAAAACTGTTTGCCCAGTTCTGAGGTCTGAGTGCTTCTGGAGAGGTTTTCATCAAGGATCTCTCGTCTTACTTTGCGCCGATTATTCTTTCCCTCGATCCTGGGACTAGTCTCCCAGTCCCTGCAGCTGAAAAAACATCCCCACAGACATGATGCTGCTACCACCATGTTTCACCGTAAGGATGGTTGCCAGGTTTCCTCCGACGTGACGCTTTGGCATTCAGGCCAGAAGAGTTTCAATCTTCGTTTCATCAGACCATAGAATCTTCTTTTCTCTATTGTCTGAGTCCCTTTATTAACCTTTGGGCAAACTCCAAGCAGGGCTGTCATGTGCCTTTACTGAGGGAGTGGCTTTCCATCTGACCACTCGGACATTAAAGGCCTGATTGGTGGAGTGGCAGCAGAGATGGTTTGTCCCTTCTGGAAGGTTCTTCTCCAATCTCCCAGAGAGGACTCTGGAGCTCTGTTCAGAGTGACCATCGGTTTCTTGGTCCACCTCCTTTGGACCAGGCCCTTCTTCCCCGATTTCTCAGTTTTTGCCGGGCGGGCAGCTTTCGAAGAGTCTTGGTGGTTTTTCCAAAACTTCTTCCATTTTAAAGAATGATGGAGGCCACTGTGTTCTTTGTGAATCCTCAATGTGACACAAATGTTTAGGACCCTTCCCCAGATCTGTGCCTCCACACAATCCTGTCTCAGAAGCCTTTCCCTTCGACCTCAAATACTTGTTTTTGCTCTGACATGCAGTGTCAACTGTGGGACCTATATAGACAGGTGTGTGCCTTCATAATCAAAGTCCAATCAATTGAATTTACCACAGGTGGATCTCCATCAAGTCTGTAGACAACATCTCAGGATGATCAATGGAAACAGGATGCACCTGAGCTCAATTTTAGAGGTCTCATAGCAAGGGTCTGAATACCTTATATAAATGAGGGTAATTTCTGTTTCATAATTTTTAATACATTTGCCAACATTCTACATGCCCTGTTTTCGCTTTGTCATTTTGGATATTGGTTAGATTGCTGACGGAATTATTTATTTATTATTACATTTACCAAATACGTCTGTAACATAACAACATTTGGAAAAAAGTCAAAGGGGTCTGAATTTACTTTCTGAAGGCACTATTTTATATTTGATTTGGATATTTAACTAATATGTATATATATATATATATGTGTTTGGTATATATAACTCTGTTTTATAATCAAATGTTCAGTCCCTTATAGTGAGCCTGCTTTCTTTCCATCTTGATTAAAAATCCATTATCAGAACAGTAAGAACAAAAGGCAGAGCATGTTCTGTTAGGTATATGGAATATACCCTGTTGTGGAAAATTAACATAATTACTCATCCTGGTGTTTTAATGCTTAAAGAATTAGTCTCTTGTTATTGCTAGTGTTTTTTTTCCTAACCTAGATACAACTCCTCTTTGGTGACTTAGTCATGAGATCGACTGGGCGTGTAGCTAGATTCCGTTAGGGTAACACGACCGCAGCATGTGAGACATTCCCGTGGGTTTTACTATCTGCCAGGTAAGTTTCAGCTGTGTGGAAACTTGCAGGAAAGGAAGCACATTATAAGTGTGAACTGTGGACAAAACACAGTTGATATGGTTGAGCGCTCGTTGCTAATCATACCTTGGGGCTATCTTAATCTACAAGACAAACAATCGCCTTTTACCAATAATGTTCTGCCCACTGTTTCCACACATCTGCTAAACCGCCAACGTAGACAAAATATGTGTGAACTTTTTTTTCTATAAAGCAGAGACCCGAACGTATGTTGTTTAACCTTTCAACTCTGTGGCTTCATTTCTGCAAATCTCCTTAAATTGTTGTTTTGAATAGAACTGCAGTCTCCTTCTTCTATAGAAATTTTCTCGGACAATTTGGCGCACGAGGATGGGGATGCATAACGTCCACTTGCTGATTTGGCTCTCGGAGAGACCGAGGTAACTGTGTGCAGGTGTGCGTTAGACGTGGAGGGAGAGGGCCCACACATCCGACTAGAACGAAGCTGAAAAAGCGACCCGTCTCAGACCTGGCAGGGAGGGCCCACACTCCGACCTAAGCGAAGCTCGAAAAAAGCGACCCGTCTCAGAACCTGGCAGGGGCGTCAGTGAGTTGTATCGTCATTCCGAACTGACAAAATAAATTTTAAGGTGCGAGACTGATTTTTCTTTTAAACCTCACAGAAATTCCTGTTTCTGGGAACAGCTTTGTGCTCATTAGGAGGCAAATTAACCTCTAATTAGAAGCTTTTTGTAACAGTAGTTTATTTCTGGAGGAGTCTTTAATGAATTAGGTCATCTCTCTAATAAAAGAGCGATATCTTTAATTAAATAAGTTATTCTAGGTCAAACACCCGTGTTGAAGCAAGTGAGCCTTAGGGAGCAGGACATGCTCCAATTGGGATCTTTTTGGTTGAAGCAGAAGTATCCTGGTCAGAGACAGGGGTTTGGTGTTTCTTTGTTGAAGGCAGAGAATCGTGGTCATGAGATGACATGACACGGTTACAAGTCATGTTGATCCAGTGCCACGCAATTCCTGAGGTTAAAAAAACAAAAAAAACACAATTGTAAAGAAATTAATTAGTCCAGTGTACTGTAAAAAAGTTGGTTATGATTGGGAATCGCAGCATATAAAATTTAAGCCCTACACTGAAATTTTGCATAGGAACTACCCATGTTGGTGCAACATTTAAAATTACACACAGAGTAATTAAAAAAGTATATTTTGATGGAGAAGAAATTCACAGCTTTTTAAAATGATTATGAAATGAGAGTTTCCTTAAACGCAAATACTGCTTTGTTTTCGTGCCGGTTTTTTGTTTGTTTCCTGAGTTGTGTGTATATTTGACGAGAGATTTATATTAATGGACAGACGGACGGACCGTATTTTCTGTAATATGTGTCGTCAACAACAGTCGATATGTGAGAGTGTGCAGGTGTATAGACATTAGATGTTCCCATGTTCTCCAGCAGTAAATTGACAAAAAGCTTCAGTATTGGTGTCTAATACAAGGTGTCCAGGTGACCAATTTAAAAGGCACAATCGACACAACTACACTGCGGGGAAGTGGAATCAACTACTTTGGATTAAATTTTAATCGGCATATATTAAAACCATGAAAATCTAAAACAGCCGCGTTGAGAGAGGATCACAGAAAAAAGCCATCATAAGGGGAAGAGGTCAACTTAAGCAACTGCCATAGAGGCACTAAAAGAAGCGCAGTAAGAGACTTTCTACAACTTCAAAGACTCCCAATACTGAGAAACAAGACATTACAATCACCTCCATGAACAAATTAACCGTGGATTACAATTGGACAGCATTTCCCTGCTGACGGGAAAATTCCAATGCAATGAAGAATTCAGAGATATATAATGAAATTGGGCACAATGACGTGAAGAAGAACGTATGACTCAATACATCGAGCCGTGGACTCATTTTCATCTGGGTTGTTTTTCCCCCTGATGACTGAAACACCCCACTCTGGTTTCATTTTTGTAGGATAGCTTAATCTGTGGTGTCCTGTCCTACACGCTCTCTCTCTCTCCTCTCCTCTCCTCTCCTCTCTCTCTCTCTCTCCTCTCCCCCCCTCTTCCATCTCTCTCTCTCCTCTCTCTACTCCCTCTCCTCTCTCTCTCCTCCTCCCTCCTCTCCATCTCCCTCTTCAACCTCCCTTTACACATGTACTGTTCCCTCTCTATCACCTCAAACAACCACCCACTCTGTTCTTTCAAAACTGGTAATTGAATGGTTTATGGCGTCAATTTGATGAATCTATATTATATTTGTAGCTTATTAGGGGCCGTTGAAAACGATTGAAAATGAGATTAATAGAATTAGTTAATTTTCCCCTCCCCTTCACCACTAGGACAACAGATAAGCTATCCTACTAAATGAAACCAGAGTGGGGTGTTTCAGTCATCAGGGGGGAAACAACACCCAGATGAAAATGAGTCACGCTGATGTATTGAGTCATACGTTCTTCTTTCACATCATTGTGCCCAATTCATTATATTATCTCTGAATTCTTCATTGCATTGGAATTTTCCGGCAGCAGGGAAATGCTGTCCAATTGTATCCACGGTTAGATTTGTTTCTCATATTGGAGTCGAGTTGGTAGAATGCTCTTGTTTCTCATATTGGAGTCGAGTTGGTAGAAAGCTCTTGCGCTTCTTTTAGTGCCTCTATGGCGTTGCTATAGTTGACCTCTTCTATGATGGCTTTTTCTGTGTCTCTCTCAACGCTGTTTAGATTTCATGGTTTTAATATATGCCGATTAAAAAAAAAAATCAAAAGTAGTGATTCTCACTTCCCCGCAGTGTAGTTGTCGAATTTGTGCCTTTTAAATTGGTCACCTGACACCTTGTATTAGAACCAATACTGAAGCTTTTGTYAATTTACTGCTGGAGAACATGGGACATCTAATGTCTTATACCAGTCTCACACTTCACATATCACTGTTGTTGACGACACATATTACCAGAAATACGGTCCGTCGTCTGTCCATTAATATAAATCTCTCGTCAATATACACACACTCAGGAAACAAACAAAAAACGCACAAAACAAACAGTATTTGGTTAAGGAACGTCTTCATTTCATATCATTTAAAAAGTGTGAATTTCTTCTCCATCAAAATATATTTTTTAATTACTCTRTGTAATTTTAAATGTTGCACCCACATGGTAGTTCCTATGCAAATTTCAGTGTAGGGCTTAAATKTATAGCTGGATTCCCAATCATAACCAACTTTTTTTTACCAGTACACTGACTAATTAATTTTCTTTTACAATGTGTTTTTTTTTTTTTTTTACCTCAGGATTGTGCACTGGGATCACATGACTTGTAACCGTGTCATGTCATCTCATGACCGATTCTCTGCTTCAACAAAGAAACACAACCCCTGTCTCYGACCAGGATACTTCTGCTTCAACAAAAAGATCCCAATTGGAGATGTCCCTGCTCCTACAGGCTCACCTTGCTTCAACAGGGTGTTTGACCTAGAATAACTTATTTAATTAAAGATATCGCTCTTTTATTAGAAGATGACCTAATTATTAAAGACTTCCTCAGAAATAACTACTGTTACAACAAAGCTTCTAATTAGAGGTGTAATTTGCTCCTAATGAGCACAAGCTGTTCCCAGAACAGGAATTTCTGTGAGGTTTAAAAGAAAATCAGTCTCGCACCTTAATTTATTTTGTCAGTTCGGAATGACGTATCAACTCACTGACGCTCCCTGCCAGGTCTGAGACGGGTCGCTTTTTCGGCTTCGCTTAGTCGGAGTGTGGGCCCTCCCTGCCACGTCTGAGACGGGTCGCTTTTTTCAGCTTCGCTTAGTCGGAGTGTGGGCCCTCCCTGCCACGTCTAACGCAGCACCTGCACACAGTTACCCTCGGTCTCTCCGAGAGCCAATCAGCAAGTGGAGTTAGCATCCCATCCTCGTCGCCAAATTGTCSGAGAAATTCTATAGGAAGAGAGACTGCAGRTTCTATYAAAACAACAATTTTATAGGATTTGCAGAAATGAAGCCACAGAGTTGAAAGGTTAACAAACATAGTCGGGTCTCTGCTTTTATAGAAAAAAAGTTCAACATATTTTGTCTACGTGGCGGTTTAGCAGATGTGTGGAAACAGGGGCAGAACATACTGTGTAAAAGGCGATTKGTTTGTCTGTGTAGATTAAGATAGCCCCAAGGTTGATAGCACGAGSGCTYAACCATACAACTGTGTTTTGTCACAGTTCACACTATAATGTGCTCCTTCCTGCAAGTTTCCACACAGCTGACTTCCTGCAGATAGTAAACCCCACGGGATGTCTCACATGCTGCGGTCGTACCTAAACGGATCTTAGCTACACGCCCAGTCTTATGACTAAGTCACGCAAAGAGGAGTTTGTATCAGGTTAGGAAAAAAAACACTAGCATATAACAAGAGACTATTCTTTAAGCATTAAAACACAGGATGAGTAATTATGTAATTTTCCACAACAGGGTATATTCATAATACCTACAGAAACAGCTCTGCTTTTGTTCTTCTGTTCTGATAATGGATTTTAATCAGATGGGAAGAAAGCAGCATCACTATAAGACTGAACATTTGATTATAAACAGAGTTTATATACAAACACATATATATATATATATACATATAGTAAATATCCAAATCAAATATAAAATAGTGCCTTCAGAAAGTATTCAGACCCCTTGACTTTTTCCAAATGTTGTTATGTTACAGACGTATTTGTAAAATGTAATAATAAAAAATAATTCCTCAGCAATCTAACCACAATATCCCAAAATGACAAAGCGAAAACAGGGCATGTAGAAATGTTGGCAAATGTATTAAAAATGAAAAACAGAAATACCTCATTTATATAAGTATTCAGACCCTTTGCTATGAGACTCTAAATTGAGCTCAGGTGCATCCTGTTTCCATTGATCATCCTTGAGATGTTTCTACAACTTGATTGGAGTCCACCTGTGGTAAATTCAATTGATTGGACTTGATTTGGAAAGGCACACACCTGTCTATATAAGGTCCCACAGTTGACACTGCATGTCAGAGCAAAAAACAAGTATTGAGGTCGAAGGAAGAGGTTCGAGACAGGATTGTGTGGAGGCACAGATCTGGGGAAGGGTCCTAAAACATTTGTGTAGCATTGAGGATCCACAAGAACACAGTGGCCTCCATCATTCTTTAAATGGAAGAAGTTTGGAACCACCAAGACTCTTCCTAAAGCTGCCCGCCCGGCAAAACTGAGCAATCGGGGGAGAAGGGCCTTGGTCAAGGAGGTGACCAAGAACCCGATGGTCACTCTGACAGAGCTCCAGAGTTCCTCTCTGGAGATGGGAGAACCTTCCAGAAGGACAACCATCTCTGCTGCACTCCACCAATCAGGCCTTTATGGTCGAGTGGTCAGATGGAAGCCACTCCTCAGTAAAGGGCACATGACAGCCTGCTTGGAGTTTGCCCAAAGGTACATAAAGGACTCAGACAATGAGAAAGAAGATTCTATGGTCTGATGAAACGAAGATTGAACTCTTTGGCCTGAATGCCAAGCGTCACGTCTGGAGGAAACCTGGCACCATCCCTACGGTGAAACATGGTGGTAGCAGCATCATGCTGTGGGGATGTTTTTCAGCTGCAGGGACTGGGAGACTAGTCAGGATCGAGGGAAAGAAGAACGGCGCAAAGTACAGAGAGATCCTTGATGAAAACCTGCTCCAG
Source organism: Salvelinus sp. IW2-2015 (assembly GCF_002910315.2). Classification (NCBI taxonomy): domain Eukaryota; kingdom Metazoa; phylum Chordata; class Actinopteri; order Salmoniformes; family Salmonidae; genus Salvelinus; species Salvelinus sp. IW2-2015. The sequence continues at coordinate 263,358 of NW_019942683.1, forward strand.
AGCACTCAGGACCTCAGACTGGGGCAAAAGTTTACCTTCCAACAGGACAACGACCCTAAGCACACAGGCGAGTGGCCCAGCCAGAGCCCGGACTTGAACCCGATCTAACATCTCTGGAAAGACCTGAAAATATCTTTGCAGCAATGCTCCCCATCTAACCTGACAGAGCTTGAGAGGATCTGCAGAGAAGAATGTGAGAAACTCTCCAAATACAGGTGTGCCAAGCTTGTAGCGTCATACCCAAGAAGACTCGATGCTGTAATCGCTGCCAAAGGTGCTTCAACAAATTACTGAGTAAAGGGTCTGAATACTTATGTTAATGTGATATTTCAGTTTTTTATTTTTAATAAATTAGCAAAATCTTCGAAAAACCTGTTTTTGCTTTGTCATTATGGGGTATTGTGTGTATATTGATGAGAGGGGGGAAAGATTTAATAAATGTAGAATAAGGCTGCAACAAAATGCAAAATGGTGCAAAGTCTGTGGTCTGAATACTTTCTGAAGGCACTGTATACTAAATATTCAAAGAAAATATCCTAATAAATATATATTAAATATCATAATAAATATATATACCAAATATTCAAATAAAATGTACTAATAAATATATAGTAATTTTTTAAATAAAAATATCATAATAAATATATATACTAAATATTCGTATTAATACAGTATATACTAAATATCCTAATCAAATATAATATAGCCCGTAGTCATACAGAACATAATGTAGCTGGGGATTACAATTAGCAGTCAGAGGACCAGGTATAGTATTTAATAAGGACCAGGTATAGTATTTATAAAGGACCAGGTATAGTATTTATAAAGGACCAGGTATAGTATTTAAATAACGGACCAGGTGTAGTATTTATAAAGGACCAGGTATAGTATTTAATAAGGACCAGGTATAGTATTTATAAGGACCAGGTATAGTATTTATAAGGACCAGGTATAGTATTTAATAAAGGACCAGGTATAGTATTTGAGAGGACCAGGTGTAGTATTTATAAAGGACAGGTATAGTATTACATAAAGGACCAGGTATAGTATTTATAAAGGACCAGGTATAGTATTTATAAAGGACCAGGTGTGTATTTATAAAGGACCAGTATAGTATTTATAAAGACCAGGTATAGTATTTATAAGGACCAGGTATAGTATTTATAAAGGACCAGGTATGTATTTAATAAGGACAGGTATAGTATTTATAAAGGACCAGGTATAGATTTATAAAGGACAGGTTAGTATTTATAAAGACCCAGGTATAGTATTTAATAAAGGACCAGGTATAGTATTTATAAAGGACCAGGTATAGTATTTATAAAGGACCAGGTATAGTATTTAATAAAAAGGACAGTAATAAAATGACAGGTATAGTATTATAATAAGAGTATAGATTAAAGGACCAGGTTAGTATTAATAAAGGACCAGGTTATAGTATTTAATAAGGGACCAAGGTATAGTATTTATAAAGGACCAGGTATAGTATTATAAAGCACCAGGTATAATTTATAAAGGACCAGGTATGTATTTAATAAGGAGGACCAGGTATAGTATTTAATAAAGGACCAGGTATAGTATTTATAAAGACCAGTATAATATTTATAAAGGACCAGGTATAGTATTTAATTTAAAGGACCAGGTATAGTATTTATAAAGGACCAGGTATAGTATTTAATAAGGACCAGGTATAGTATTTAGAAGGACCAGGTATAGTATTTAGAGAGACCAGGTATAGTATTTAATAAGGACAGGTATAAGTATTTATAAGGACCAGGTATAGTATTTATAAAGGACAGGTATAGTTATTTATTAAATGACCAGGTATAGTATTTTAGAGAGGACCAGTATAGTATTTATAAAGGACCAGGTATATGTTGGAAAGGACCAGTATAGTATTAATAAGGACCAGGTATAGTATTTATAAATCAGGTATAGTATTTATAAAGGAACCAGGTATTTATTTATAAAGGACCAGGATAGTTTTAATAAAGGACCAGGTTGAATCTCAGGCCCTTAAAGTGATTCTACCTCTTCAAAAGAATCCCAAACCGAATCCAAAAAGACAGTCCCCGACGAGCCCCATGTTGTAAATGTGTAGTTTCTCTTCAACCAACCATGCAAAGAATCATCTGTCAATGTGTCTGTTTTCTTCTCACTGACATCGGGGCTCTAATCGGTCTCTGTAGCCTTAACTAGTACAGTTGGCAAATTCATACGGCTGCTGAAACAGGCTTGAACGCTGATACTCTGCGTTACAGGTGATGTTCTTTATTCACAGACTTCATCGTATCACGACGGCATCCCGCCATTCAAACTAACAACTTGATTGAGTAGCCAGCACATGTCGCTTGCAGCTGTGTTTTATACGTTTATATTAGAATCCATTTCTGATGCCGCTGTCTCCTAATTGGAAAGTGACGGCATTCCAGAACAAATACTCTCTTACAGGCCATACGATTAGTATAATACTAGTATTACAATAGAAAAAAAAAAACAATACCGTGGGTTCTGGTCCAAAGTAGTTGCACTACACCTATGGGTTTGGTTCAAATAGTGGCACTACTTACCCTATGGTTCTGGTCAAAAGTGTGCACTAAAAAAGGGAATTAGGGTGCCATTTTGAATTGCACCTCTGGGTTCATGATTGGAGAAGAAGAGAGAGAGGAGGAGGAGAGAGAGGAGAGAGAGGAGAGGAGAGGAGAGGAGAGGAGGAGGAGAGGAGAAGGAGAGGAGAGGAGGAGAGAAGGAGAGGAGAGGAGAGGAGAGGAGCGGAGGAGAGGAGAGGAGAGGAGAGGAGAGTGGGATGCTGGCTGACGGTCGAGAGAGAAGAGAGAGAGAAGAGGAGAGAGAGAGAGAGAGAGAGAGAGAGAGAGAGAGAGAAGAGGGGAAGGGAGAAGAGAGAAGAGAGAGGCAGAGAGAGAGAGCGAGAGAGACAGAGAGAGGGAGAGAGAGAGAGAGAGAGGCAGAGCGGAGGAAGAGAGAGAGGAGAGAGAGAGAGAGAGAGAGAGAGAAGAGATGAGCGAGAGAAGGGGAGAGAGAGAGAGAGAGAGAGAGAGAGAGGAGAGAGAGAGAGAGAGGAGAGAGAGAGAGAGAGAGCAGACGAGAGAGAGAGTGAGAGAGAAGGAAGAAAGACAGAGAGAGAGAAGAGATGAGAGAGAGAGAGAGAGAGAGAGAGAGAGGAGGGATGAGAGAGAGAGGAAAAGCAGAAAGAAGAGACAGAAGAGGCGGAGAGAGAGAGGAGAGAGGAGAGAAGAGAGAGAGGGGCAGAGAGGAGAGAGAGAGAGAGAGAGAGAGAGAGAGAGAGAGAGGCAGAGAGAGAGAGAGGAGAGAGAGAGAGAGAGAGAGAGAGAGAGAGGAGAGAGAGAGAGAGAGAGAGAGAGAGAGAGAGGAGAGAGAAGAGAGAGGCAGAGAGAGAGAGAGGAGAGAGAGAGAGAGGCCGAGAGCGAGCAGAGCGAGAAGAGAGAGAGGCAGAGAGAGAGATGAGAGAGAAGAGAGAGAGAGAGGAGAGAGAGAGGAGAGAGAGGAGAGAAAGAAGGCAGAAGAAGAGAGAGAGAGAGAGAGAGGCAGAGAGAGAGAGAGAGAGAGAGAGGCAAGAGAGAGAGAGAGGAGAGAGAGAGAGAGAAGGAAGGAGGAGAGAGGGTGTCAGAGAGAGAGGAGGGGAGAGGGAGGAATAGAGAGAGAGAGAGGAGAAGGCAGAGAGGAGAGTGAGAGAGAGAGAGAGGTGGGAGGCTTTCAAATGTCACACCAATTAATCTATCCAGCCATCAAACAATATTCTGGAAAACAAAGTCAGAGGCCAATCAATCGGCATCACTTTTCCCCTCACAGGGTTATGGGAAAATTGATTCAAACAAAGCAAAGCGTTTTGGAAGCAGCCAGCCAGCTAGTCATCCAGACAGCCAGGGAACAGACAGCCAAAGAGACAGACAGCTAGACAACAGCCAGTCAGCCAGGGAACAGCCAGACAGCTAGACAACAGCCAGTCAGCCAGGGAACAGCCAGTCAGCTGGGGAACAGCCAGACAGGGAACATCCATTCAGCCAGGGAACATCCAGCCAGGGAACATCCATCCAGCCAGGGAACATCCATCCAGCCAGGGAACATCCAGCCAGGGAACATCCAGACAGGGAACATCCAGCCAGGGAACATCCAGCCAGGGATCATCCATTCAGCCAGGGAACATCCAGCCAGGGAACATCCAGCCAGGGAACATCCAGACAGGGAACAGCCATCGATGCATGGGCTTGTGCTGGATCCATTAGCCCCCATTGAGTATTTTGTTTTACAGAAGATTTTAATCACAGGAGAAGATGCACTGTCCTCAATATGAAGTGAAATTGTTCAAACAGCTTGGGAAAGTGACGTTCAAACTAGTTAAAGGGCAATTCCACCACTTTTCAACCTCATATTTATTATCTCCAGCACCATACCAGTGTCTACCAGTGTATTGCTATGATATGTGGTTAACCCTAACAGTCCTGAGACCACAGCAAAAATCAGCTTTTCATTTCTCTGACTTTCATGTAGAAGAACCCCTTACATGTAGAAGAACCCCTTACAGTATTATAGACACTATTCCCTGGTCCTCTCTATGCTATTCCCTGGTCCTCCCTACACTATTCCCTGGTCCTCCCTACACTATTCCCTGTCATCTCTATGCTATTCCCTGGCCTCCCTATGATATTCCCTGTCCTCCCTCTGCTATTCCCTGTCCTTTCTATGCTATTCCCTGGTCCTCCCTACGCTATTCCCTGGCCTCCCTATGCTATTCCCTGGTCCTCCCTACACTATTCCCTGGTCCTCTCTATGCTATTCCCTGGCCTCCCTACGCTATTCCCTGGTCCTCCCTATGCTATTCCCTGGTCCTCCCTCTGCTATTCCCTGTCCTCAGAGAAAGGATGAAAGAGAAGAATGAGGAGAGAGAGAAGGACAGAGAGCCAGAGAGAGAGAGAGAGAAGATGAGTGACAGAAGAGACAGAAAGATAGAAGAGAGAAGGAGAGAGAGAGAAGAGAGAGAGAGATGAGGAGAGGAGAGAGGACAAGTGAGAGAGGCCAGAAGAAGAGAGAGAATGAAGAGCATAGATGAGAGGAGAGATAAGGAAAAGGGGATGAAGGAGAGAGAAGAGAGAGAAGGAGAGACAGAGCAGGCACGAGGCAGCGATAGAGAGGAGAGAGAGAGAGAGAAGAAGAGAAGAAGTGGAAAATGAGAAGAAGCAGAAGGACGAAGAGAGAGGAGAAGAGCACTGAAGAGACGAGAGATGAGAGAGCAAGAGAAGAAAAGAGACAGAGAGAAGAGAAGAGATAGAGAAAGGGCAGAGAGACAGAGAGAGCGAGGTAGACAGAAGAAAGAGTACAGAGGGCGAAGAGGAGAGAAGACGACGAAAGACGAGAAGGAGACGAAGAAAGACAGAGCCGAGAGAGCAGAGAAGAGAGAGAGTAGGACAAGAGAGAGAGAAGGAAGAGAGAAGAGGAGAGGAGAGGGAGCGGAGAAGAGGAGAGAGAGATGGACAGAGAGAGAGAGAACGCCAGAGAAGAGGTAGAGAACTAGGAGAGATGAGAAGTGAGGCTTCAAATAGTCCACACCAATTAATCTATCCAGGCCATCAAACCATATATTTGGGAAAACAAAGTCAGACCAATCAATCCCGCATCCACTTTCCCCTCACCAGGGTTTATGGGAAAATGATTCAAAACAAAGCAAGTTTTGAAGCAGCCAGCCACTAGTCATTCCAGACACCAGGCGAACAGACAGCCAGAGAAACAGTAGCAACAAGCCTACAGACCGAACAGCCACAGTAAACACAGCCAGGCAGCCAGCAGCTAGATCAACAGTCCAGAATCAGCTAGCGGGAAACAGCCAGACAGAAGCATCCATTCCCGGACTATCAGCCAGGGAAACCATCCATCCAGGAACATCCATCGCCAACACAGGAACATCATCCACCCAGAACAGTCCAAAGCAGGAAAAATCAGAGAACAAATCCACCAGGAACATCCAGCCAGATCATGCCATTCAGCCAGGAACATCCAGCCAGGAACATCCAGCCAGTAACAATCCAGACAGGAACAATGCCATCAGCATGGCTGGCTGATCTCCATTAGCCCCCATTTGATATTTTGGTTTACAGAAAGATTTAATCACAGGGGAAATGACCACTCTCCTCCAATAGAACAGTGAAAATTGTTCAAACAGTGCTTGTGAAGTGACGTTTCAAAACGAGTTAAGAGCAATTCCACCCACTTCAACCTCATTATTTATTATCTACCAGCACCCATACAGTGTCACCAGTGTATCTTCATGATATGTGTTAAACCCTAAACCGTCCTGAAGACCACAGCAAAAATCAGCTTTTCATTTCTCTGACTTTCATGTAGAAGAACCCCTTACATGTAGAGAAACCCCTTACAGTATTATAGACACTTATCCCTGTCCTCTCTATCTATTCCTTGGTCCTCCCTACACTATTTCCCTGGTCCTCCCTACACTATTCCCTGTCATCTCTATGCTATTCCCTGGCCTCCCTATGATATTCCCTGTCCTCCCTCTGCTATTCCCTGTTCTTCTATGCATTCCCTGTCCTCCCACGCTATTCCTGCCTCCCTATGCTATTCCCTGGTCCTCCCTACACGTTCCCTGGTCCTCTCTATGCTATTCCCTGCCTCCCTACGCTATTCCCTGGTCCTCCTCTATGCTATTCCCTGGTCCTCCCTGCTATTCCCGTCCTCTTCTATGCTATCCCGTCCTCCCCTATGGCTATCCCTTGTTGCTCTCCCTACTATTCCCTGTCTCCCTATGCTATTCCTGTCTCCCTACTATCCCTGCCTTCATGCTATTCCTGCGTGCCTCCCTACGCTATTTCCGTCCTCCCTACCCTATCCTCCCCTACGCTATCGCTGCTGCCCTACGATCGCGCTGCCTCCTACGCATCGACTCCCTTCCATTCCCTGGCCTCCCTATGCTATTGCCTGGTCGCTCCCTATGCTATTCCCTGGTACCCCCTCTTGCTATGTCCTCCTCGTATGCTATTCCCTGGTACCCCCTCTGCTATCCCTGCCTCCCTATACTATTCCTGGTCCTCCCTATGCTATTTCCCTGTACCTCCTCTGCTATTCCTGGTCCTCCCTTGCTATTCCCTGCCCTCCGTAAGCTATTCCCTTCCTCCCTATCTATTCCCTGGTACCCCCTGCTATCCTTCCGGTCCCTGTGCTATTCCCTGGCCTCCCTAAGCTATTCCCTGGGTCCTCCCTATGCTATTCCCCTGGTCCCCCTGCTATCTCCCTGGCCTCCCTACGCTATTCCCTGGCCTCCCTATGCTATTCCCTGGTCCTCCTACTACCTATTCCCTGTCACTCCCTACACTATTCCCCTGCCTCCCTATGCTATTTCCCTGCCTCCCTATGCTATTCCTGGTCCCCTATGCTATTCCTCCTCGCTCCGTATATCCCTGCCTCCCTATGCTATTCCTGGCCTCTCCTATCGCTATTCCTGGCCTCCCTAGCTATCCCTGACCTCGCCTGCTATATCCCTGGCCTCCCTATCGCTATTCCCTGGGCCTCCTATCGCTACTTCCCTGGCCTCCGCTTACGCTATTCCCTGTGCCTCCGCTACTATTCCCTGCCTCGGGGGGCGCTGGACGTGAGGTGTGCCCTGGGCTCCTACGCTATCCCTGCCATTCCCACGGCTTGTAGTGTCGCGGTGCGCGTGCGGCCTATCTATTCCCGGCGCTCCCTACCGCGATTCCGCTGCGCGTCTGCGTGAGTGTCGTG
>NW_019942683.1:271152-285495 GCF_002910315.2 Salvelinus sp. IW2-2015
CTGTCCTCTCTAACTGCGAATTCCCTCGTCCTCCTATGCTACTTCCCTGTCCTCCCTATCATATTCCGCAAAGTTCTCCCTATGCTATTCCCTGTCTCCCTATTGCCTATTCCCTGTGTCCTCTCTATGCTATTCCCTGGTCCTCCCTACCGCCCGCTATTCCCTGCGCTCCCTACGCTATTCCCTGGCCTCCCTACGCTATCCCTGGTCCTCCCTACGATATTCCCTGCCTGCCCTAGCTATTCCCTGGATCCCTGTCCATTCCCACTGCCTCCCTTATGCTATTCCCTGGTCCTCCCTATGCTACTTCCCTCCCCTTACCCCCTCCTCCTATTCCCTGTCCTCGTTATGCTATTCCCTGGTACCCCCTCTGCTATTCCCCTGGCCTCCCTATACTATTCCTGGTCCTCTACCTTATGCTATTCCCTCGGTACCCCCTCTTGCTATTCCTGTCCTCCCTGTGCTATTCCCTGCCGCCCTAAGCTATCCCTGTCCTCCCTATGCTATTCCCTGGCCTCCCCTCTGCTATTCCTGGTCCTCCTGTGCTATTCCCTGCCTCCCTAACTATTCCCTGGTCCTCCCTATGCCTATCCTCCCTGGTATCTGCCCCTTGCTATTCCCTGCCTCCCTACGCTATTTACCCTGGCCTCCCTATGCTATTCCCTGGTCCTCCCTACACTATTCCTGGTCCCTCCCTACACTAGTTTCCCGGGCTCCATCTATTCCCTGGCCTCCCTATGCTATTCCCTGGTCCTCCCTATGCTATTCCTGGCCTTCCCTATGCTATTCCTGCCTCCCTATGCTATTCCCCTGGCCTCGCCTACGCTATTTCCTGGCCTCCCTACGCATTCCCTGGCCTCCCTACTACTATCCCTGGCCTCCCTACGCTATTCCCTGCCTCCCTATGCTATTCCTGGCCTCCCTACGCTATTCCTGGCCTCCCTACTATTCCCTTGCCTCCCTACCATTCCTGGCCTTCCCTACGCTATTTCCCTGGCCTCCCTACGCTATTCCCTGGCCCGCCTCACTATTCCCTGGGCCTCCCTAGCTATTCCCGGCCTCCTATGCTATTCCCTGGCCTCCCCTTACGCTATTCCCTGGCCCTCCCACATCTATTCCCTCCTCTCCCTCTGCTACCCTCGCCTCATTCCCTGGTCTCCCTCATGCTATCTGTCTCCCTATCTATTCCCTACACAGTGTATTGTTGTAATCTAAACAAAACTGTATCCAATTCGTATTACTCTGTACGTATAATCTTGTGAACCCAGCCTTAGGTACGTAGTTACGGTCATACAATATCATGCGAATTAGATGGTGTATAATATGTATTACATGGTTGTACAAAATCATACGATTCCATGATGTAACTTATTAGTCTTGACGGACGTATAGTATTGCAAGTTTTCAATCATCTCTCTCTGCTATTCCCTGGGCCTCCCTACGCTATTCCCTGGCCTCTCTATGCTATTCCCTGGCCTCCCTACGCTATTCCCTGGCCTCCCTATGCTATTCCCTGGCCTCCCTCTGCTATTCCCTGGCCTCCCTACACTATTCCCTGGTCTCCCTATGCTATTCCCTGGTCTCCCTATGCTATTCCCTACACAGTGTATTGTTGTAATCTAAACAAAACTGTATCCAATTCGTATTACTCTGTACGTAAATCTGTGAACCCAGCCTTAGGTTACGTTAGGTTAGCGGTCATACAATATCATGCGAATTAGATGGTGTATAATATGTATTACATGGTTGTACAAAATCATACGAATTCCATGATGTAACTTATTAGTCTTGACGGACGTATAGTATTGCAAGTTTTCATCTGAGACCAGGTTGCTTGGGGATAATTAACGTTGGTGGTTAGGGGAACTAACGACAAAGGTTAGAGTAACTGACCAGAAAGGTTATGTGAATTTACGTAGCAGGTTATGTGAATTTACGTAGCAGGTTATGTGAATTTACGTAGCAGGATAGGTGAATTGGGTTAAGTTCAGAATAAGGGTTAGCTAAAATTCTAAAGTTGTCTCTGACGTGACTCGAACACGCAACCTTTGTATTGCTAGACTATCGCGGATTACGCCCAACAATCCTCCCCGACCATTCTCCCTACTTTATTTCTGTCTCAAGTAACTAGACCAGTAAGTATCATAAGTCTTGGAGGCGCTCAGAAATACATAAAGTATGTTTTTTGTATGGCTCTGAGTCCAGGCTGCTGTGTCACATTGTGCCAGTCATGCTTTATAAAGGAGAGAGCGCAGAGCTCCTCTATAGGGACTCCTCCACCCTCCTCTCCCATCCCCTGATAAAGGATCTGCATCTCTCCCTGAAGGCCAGAGCTCGTAGTGTGACCGTGTCCTTGCGTCGGGAAGGTCGTCCCGTCTAGAGAGTAGGGGCTGCATCCCAAATATAACCCTAGTCCTTCTATTGTGCATTGTCCCGTACAGGGCTGGTCAAAAGTAGTGCACTATATAGGGGAATAGTCCCCCACAGGGCTGGTCAAAAGTAGTGCACTATATAGGGGAATAGGGTGTCATTGGGGGGGCTTCTTTGGATCCTGAATGGGCCATTTCTTCTCCAACACCCTTTTAATGTCATCACTAAAATACGAGGTCATTAGAAGATATTAAAACACTGCTGACAAACTCATTAACGTGAGACATTAAACGGGGCGGGAGTTGATTAATCCTCTTTAACGATTCTTTTTAAGTGGTTCTGCTTACAATTAATACAGATTTACTGGTGGAGCTAATTCTAACTGAGGGCAAAACAGTAACACTGGGTGAAGGGTAGGGTGAAAGTCTGTGGCCGTGCCGTGCCGTTTCTCTGTAATTCTAATAGCCACTTAGCAATTTTATGAAGTTGGTTTTACCCAGATTTTAGCAGAGATGCAGTGAAGCATATTTAGTGTCTTAAAAAAAGAAGAAGGAAAACACCAGTTAGGAGGACACAGACAGCTCAAGATGTATACTTAGATATGCAGAAAAAGAAACATGTTATTAATTATTTATTTATTTTACATAGAATTAGGCAAATGATTATGGCTCTAGATTGCAGGAAAATAGGTTTCAGGTGTTTGGCAAAATACAAAATTCTCCAATTTACGGCCGGGGGAGGAGGCATAGTTGTGCCTGTTGTCATAGATTGAGGACTCATCGTGGATATGGATATTGCCAGAGGATTTCCACCATTTTAAAGTAGTCAACTGGATAGGGATTCCTATGAGTTTTGCGCAATCAGCCAATGAAGAAGATAACTGAAGCTTTAAAATGGATATTGTCACAATGGTGGTGTCTTTTATTTATTTATTTTTGTTTTGCAAATGTTTCTTACTTTTTAACTCTGCATTGTTGGGAACGGGCTCGTAAGTAAGCATTTCAAGGTGACAAATAAATTTGTATTTTATGCCGTCACAGACGCTATAACCGCACAGATACAAAGGTGAGTCCCCTGCCTATCTCTACGGCGTGTTGTTCACTGTTATCTGCCCTCTCATTGGCTAGAATGGTCCCATCTGATCTCGCCTTCCATCTTTTATTTTTTTTATTTTTTTTATTTTACCGTTATTTTACCAGGTAAGTTGACTGAGAACACGTTCTCATTTGCAGCAACGACCTGGGGAATAGTTACAGGGGAGAGGAGGGGGATGAATGAGCCAATTATAAACTGGGGATTATTAGGTGACCATGATGGTTTGAGGGCCAGATTGGGAATTTAGCCAGGACACCGGGGTTAACACAATCTTTGAGGACATATTTCCATTGTTAGAGCGGTCACTTGACTATCTTGTCAATATAATAGACAATCCTTGGTTGGACTACTGAAATCTGGCTGTGGCGTATGAGGCTTGTATATTTATAAAGAAATGTCACCCTCTTGTGGAATGGAAAAATAACAATTTGGGCGAACCGGAAATGATGTGTATAAGACTACATGCCAACCAATCAGCGTTTACGTTTCCCTCCACAACCAGCTAGCTTTGTAGCTAAATGATACGGAACCCGAAAACCCACACGAACAACGCATTTTATTTCATTTGTTAGTATTTATTGATACATCAAACGACATCAATAATCAACGTTTGTTTACGGATAACACGCGTGGTAACGTACCTCTATCGAGGATAACGTAGCTTTAAATTTGTATTTTTAACTGCACCAGCTTTATGTGAGGACAAAGGCCTACACATTGCTCGCTGCTTCCAAAGCATGTATCCCTCTTGGGGTAGTAACTATGGTGGTGGTGGTGGCGGCCATCAACCACCTTCGCAGCAGCACTTCGGTGCGCCGAGGGGTCAGTCTCCTCAAGGCGAAGGCTTCGGGGGAGGATTCGGGAGCTATGCTGCTGCTACACCCGCAGCGGCACCCGGGTCAACGTTCAACAGCCTGCGGGAGCAGCATCTCCAGCAGATGCAGCAGCTGCAACAGCTCCATCAAAAACAGCTCCAATCTGTGCTGCACCACGACAGGAACGTAAATGAAAACCCCTATGGCGGCGGTGGTCCTACGGCGGAGTCGTGGCAAGGCAACTCGGGATATGGGTATGGTTCAACGGGGGCCAGTGCCCCTTCCCCATACCAAGATGAGTATCAGTCCATGCAAGGCCCTTCCACTTATCAAGATGAGTATCAGTCCATGGAAGCCGGGGCGCCCAGCCCACAACTTCAGCCGCCGCTGCTGCCACCGCAACCCGAAGAGACCCAGCTTCCCCCATCAGAGGAGGACCCACCCCCATCAGAGGCGAACCCACAGGTACCCACTCAGAACAATGGTACACCAGCGACTAAAGAGGTAAACAAGAAATAATCTTTGGCCCCAAAAGACTAAAATTTCCGACATGGAAACTCGGATCAGGGAGAACGACTGCCCCCTCTCATTGAAGCCACGGGAGTTCAAGGGCGACCGCGGTACTGCAGGCATTGTTAACCGAAAACAGGATCCCCATTATAATTGAATAGAAAAATGGCGATCTTCGTGGTCGTGTAAAAAAGAAAAGAAACATGTATAATAATAATACCAATTTCGAAGACAATCATGTTACCAATACTTGTTTATAATACACTAGATGTATGTCCTTGAACCGATTATTGTAAAATTGCACACAAAATAAGTTGTAAAATGTAGTTGCTAATGGCAACCTGCTATACCCCGGTCGGCCTTTAAACTGGGCATGTTATCTCTCCATTAGTGCTGAGCAATTAACCATAATGTCGGATATTTTTCGGTTTTAAAACAACTAATCGACCAACTTCGGTTACAATTATTTTAATTCCGTTTATTTAGGGTTTTATATGTGAGCCCAATAATGATCCAGCCTGAACTGTGCGACGTAGCAGGGAGTTGTAGTTTCCAACAAGACAATGTTTTACATAGTTTAGTGCATAAAACTTGCTAATTACCTACAATGACCATAATCCATTGCACATATATTTGTTCGGTCTGTGGGGATATAGAAAGCAGCTGTTGCTTTGCTAGGTATCTCTACCTGAAAATACATGATCAGTGATCGTTTGCATTCAGCAGTCATAAAAGTATGCCTTATTTACTTTGAAGAACTACTAAATAGTGATTTGTCAGGCAGCATCTCTATAGAGATGAGATTATTTCATTCCAAGTCATCGTCATTCAAATGTAATATACACAACTAAATTATTTATAATTTATTTAGTGTTGATTTCACTCATGTTGATTATTTATTATAACGCTCCTTTTCCTTGATCTCCTTGTTGTTATTATTATTACTTATTATTATTGTTATTATTATTATTATTATTATAATAATAACTAATATCATTAGTAGGCTTCGTATAGCAGCCTTGTATAACCACCATTGAGCTGTAGGCCTAAGAGCGCATCCTGTTTAATCTTAATACCGTAACTGACTATATTTCAATTCTTATTTAGGCTACTGTAACAATCAATCATTCATTTGTTCATGTCATCGCACAGCATACGAGTCATTCATGATTTGAAATGCAATCAAGCATTTAAGTTTTAAAATAAAGCGAGCCTTGAATAATTAGCTTAAACAATAAATAAATCGTTCCATTTTAGAAATTGCATTCACAAATGAATACGATTGTTCGTATTCTTTGCTGTAATAAAGGCTTAACAAAACAAAAAAAACGTTACAACAGACTCTGGTACGCTTATACTTTATTTAGTGTTTACATTGTTCCAAACGGTCAGAGCAATTATAGTGTAATCTATACAGCACCTGTTTGGCACACATAATATACACACAGCACACACCTTACCTTCTTTTTCTTGATCTCCAGTATTTTCCACAATTAGTCACATCCGAATCTGCCTTGTCAGTATTTTTTACATGGCAGGAGAGTAACAATTTCAGACAGAATAACCTACTATTTTTTTTTKGGGGGGGGGGCGGCGAACTCCAAAAGTCCTCTGATAATACTAGTCCTGTGTGAATCGACATCCCTGTGTTTTTGAGAGAAATGTCTCCGTTTGACAGCTGTTGCTTGCGGGTTTGCACAAGAAAACAATAACTGATTGGATAAATTGAACAAAGTGCGGCGCATAAACTATATATATGAATGGATTACATGCAGCCTATAAACTAAACTATGGACTACATGCAGCCTATAAACTTTCAGTGAATCCTTTTGTTCATATGTTTTGTGTGTATGAACTGAATATTACCAAATGCATCAGTAAAAAAAAAACATTGAGCCTATTTAATGCGACCCTTGCTGTTACTAGATCGCAAAGCGGCAGCATTCAACTGACCTAAAGGTTTGGAAATGATACCTTAACTTTGTCATCCGTAGGCTTAAAATGCACCTGAAGTGCAATTGCACTGTTTAGCTCACATCTGAAGGCTGGGGGATATTTAGGACGTACTGCGGATCGCTAAAATATCCTAATGATTTATGATCACACGTCCTCAATTCAAATATTATGGCGACACTATAGGAACGATGGTTTGGTATGTTTTAGAAACTTGGGAACCAAGCTGGAGTTATCAGTGTGGGCCCATCACCTTGACATGTTGAAATACTGTATCTTCACACCTACAATAAAATCCTCCAGGCTTCCTTCATAACTGTCAATTTATTGAAAATAAAAGAAGAATTACATGGGGGCAGTTAAGGGGGGGGACTAAAATCGTCTTCTGGAGCAATAATTACATCACCAACGTTCCCTAGTAATACTAGTCGCGTGTGAATAGGTCTTTGGCCACGTGCATGCGACGCGTACACGTGTCATGTAAAGAGAGCACGGCTTGAGGGAATAGGGAATATTTTTTCCTAAACAAACGAGGGATTTCAAGTAACAGAACTTTTCAGTCAGAAACGTCTGCAATTATGTTGCGGCTTCAGCAATACGGACAGCGTGATAAACACTTTGATATTCTGTGGTGGTCGCTGCAGCAGGGAGGAGAGAGAGAGAGAACGGGTGCTACTCACACAGTCACTCGCTGTCTTTAAAAAAAAAAATATACATTTACACGGCGCAGAGAGTGAGGCCGGCCGGGCACAATCCAAACAATTGCTGGGCGGACTCCCTCTAGTCATTTGTGTGTCTTAATTACTTAATCAAACCGTGCGCTTAAAGCATCAGACAGGCTCAGTGGATGTAGTTGATTTGATTTAAAACACACCGGATGTGTCTATAGATGGGAAAAATACAAATTTTTAACATTTTCGACCAATCGATTGGTCGAAAGAACAGACGATCGATTGGTCGACTAAGATTTTTTTGTTGTTGTCGGGGACGGCCCTAGGTCACTGACCGTAGGAGTTGACGGAACAGCATAAAGATCTATCTGGGGCCAAGGTAGTTTCTCATAGTGTTGTGATGAGACCTCGTCTACCTGCACAAGTTGTCATCACGTCTCAGAGAAGCGCTGTGTCGCTAGAACACCGTGCTAACCAGCGTGTCTGATATTGTCATGTTGATATGATGTTTTGTTGTTGTTGTCATCCAGCAGCAGCAGCAGCAGTACTGGTACAAGCAGCATCTCCAGAACTTGCAGAGGCTGAAAGCAGAGAAGACCAACCAAGGCCAGGGTGATGGCTCAACGCCCCCACCTCCCAAACCCCAGCCCCACTCGGCTGCAGCCGCCCCTCCCCCTCCATCGGAACCACCCAAGAACGCCCCTCCACCACCACCACCAAAAGAGGAGCCCCCACCACCACCTCCACCTGATGACGAAAAGGTAAGGAGAAACCTGACTGTTTCACATGTCTGAGATAGACTGTGATTAGTATTGTAGGTGAGCATCTTGGTCTATCACAGACATAGCTCAAAATGTACAGGATCTCATGAGAATGAGAAGTTTTCAAACATTCCTTTGCAATATTGTCAGAACGTACTCCGATGATGTGCTGTAACAATTCACTGATATGGTAGATATTCACGTATCGGTTTCCCAATGTCATAGGGGGGTGGGGAAGACAAGTACATTTACATTTACATTTAAGTCATTTAGCTGACGCTCTTATCCAGAGCGACTTACAATTTGGAAAGTTCATACATATTCATCCTGGTCCCCCCGTGGGGAATGAACCCACAACCCTGGCGTTGCAAACGCCATGCTCTACCAACTGAGCCACACGGGAACAAGTAAATTAATATATTGTGTGAACTTTCACCTCTGTCCTTGAAGTGCAGTGTGGAAACAGAAAGATGTAACCTGTTGAAGACGTTCCTCTGTGGAATATCTTCCAGCCTAAGAACTTAGCCAATAGGCTAACTCAAAGGTTTTTTTATTTTTATTTAAGAGTGTCTTTGAGATTCCTGCTGTAATGAAAAGGGCTATACAAATCTAGTATCCTCTCCTCCTCCTCCTCCTCCTGCAGCCTGCCCCCACAAACCAGGACCCAGTAGAGGTGGCCCGGCTACAGCAGCTCCAGAGCGCAGCGGCCCAGTGGCAGCAGGCCCAGCAGCAGAGAGCGGGCTACCAGTACCAAGCCCTGATGCAGCACCATGCTCAGCTACAGGCCATCCTCAACCAGTACCAGCAGTGTATCCAACAACCTGCACAGCTAGAGGTATCTCTATGACATTTGTTTTGAGACTTTTTTTTTTAATGTATTTTTTTGCACACTGATTCTTCCCCTCTTTTTTAATATTTATATATATATTTTTTAGAACATAGCTGAAGTTGTGATCAGTTCTGTGCCTATTTCAGTCCGTTTCATTATTATAGTAATTAACTTTATTTGCGCAGCATCTTGCATGGATAAAATACAGTTTGCGTGATTGTAGAGCATGTTATCCCACCCAGCAGGCTCCTCACAAAATGTGTGTTGTCTGTTTGCTGTCAGGGGTTATTATGAAAGCAAAATTCTAATTTCCTTTGAAAGATGGACAATTAAATAAGCCGATTCTATTCTCTGAGATGTCCTCTTCTTTATATGAAGCCTATGCCCAAGGCAAATTTCCACATTGTTTGGACAACAGTTTTTCTCAACCCCCCCCCCCCCCCTTTGTGTAGACAATGTCTATGGCCATGCAGCTGAGTCACTATGAGACGCAGCAGCAGAAGTTTGTCCCGGTGTTTGCAGACTGGGGCCGCACCTTCAGCCAGTGGCAAGAGCAGTTCCAGTCCTACCCACATAAAGACCAGCTACAGGACTATGAGTTACAGTGAAACAGTGCAGGAACAGATGAACTCCACTTCAGCACACCTACAGGTACAGTACAGCCTGACAAACTCCACCACACCTACAGGTACAGCCTGACAAACTCCACCACACCTACAGGTACAGCCTGACAAACTCCACCACACCTACAGGTACAGTACAGCCTGACAAACTTCACCACACCTACAGGTACAGTACAGCCTGACAAACCCACCACACCTACAGGTACAGCCTGACAAACTCCACCACACCTACAGGTACAGCCTGACAAACTCCACCACACCTACAGGTACAGCCTGACAAACTCCACCACACCTACAGGTACAGTACAGCCTGACAAACTCCACCTCAGCACACCTACAGGTACAGTACAGCCTGACAAACTCCACCCCACCTACAGTACAGTACAGCCTGACAAACTCCACCCCACCTACAGGTACAGTACAGCCTGACAAACTCCACCCCACCTACAGGTACAGCCTGACAAACTCCACCCCACCTACAGGTACAGCCTGACAAACTCCACCCACCTACAGTACAGCCTACAAACCCACCACACCTACAGGTACAGCCTGACAAACTCCACCACACCTACAGGTACAGTACAGCCTGACAAATCCACCACACCTACAGGTACAGTACAGCCTGACAAACTCCACCTCAGCACACCTACAGTACAGTACAGCCTGACAAACTCCACCCCACCTACAGGTACAGCCTGACAAACTCCACCACACCTACAGGTACAGCCTGACAAACTCCACCACACCTACAGTACAGTACACCTGACCAAACTTCACCACACCTACAGGTACAGTACAGCCTGACAAACTCCCACCACACCTACAGGTACAGCCTGACAAACTTCACCACACCTACAGGTACAGCCTGACAAACTCCACCACACCTACAGGTACAGCCTGACAAACTCCACCACACCTACAGGTACAGCCTGACAAACTCCACCACACCTACAAGTACAGCCTGACAACTCCACCACACCTACAGTACAGTACAGTACAGCCTGACAAACTCCACCTCAGCACACCTACAGGTACAGTACAGCCTGACAAACTCCACCCCACCTACAGGTACAGTACAGCCTGACAAACTCCACACCCACCTACAGGTACAGTACAGCCTGACAAACTCCACCACACCTACAGGTACAGCCTGACAAACTCCACCACACTACAGGTACAGCCTGACAAACTCCACCCCACCTACAGGTACAGTACAGCCTGACAAACTCCACCACACCTACAGGTACAGTACAGCCTGACAAATCCACCCCCCTACAGTACAGTACACCTGACAAACTCCACCACACCTACAGGTACAGCCTGACAAACTCCACCACACCTACAGGTACAGCCTGACAAACTCCACCTCTGTACTGTGTGTGTGTACCTCCCCTCTGCATCTGTGGCCTTTTCAGTATAGATGTAACTTACAGATGTAGAGTAGAACAGGGTTCCCCGACTTGTTCAGTAGGATGTAGAGTAGAACAGGGTTCCCGACTGTTCAGTAGGATGTAGAGTAGAACAGGTCCCCGACTTGTTCAGTAGATGTAGAGTAGAACAGGGTTCCCCGACTTGTTCAGTAGGATGTAGAGTAGAACAGGGTTCCCCGACTTGTTCAGCAGGATTAGAGTAGAACAGGGTTCCCCGACTTGTTCAGCAGGATGTAGAGTAAGACAAGTGTTCCCCGACTTGTTCAGTAGGATGTAGAGTAGAACAGGGTTCCCCGACTTGTTCAGTAGGATGTAGAGTAGAACAGGGTCCCCGACTTGTTCAGTAGGATGTAGAGTAGAACAGGGTTCCCCGACTTGTTCAGTAGAATGTAGAGTAGAACAGGTTCCCCGACTTGTTCAGCAGGATGTAGAGTAGAACAGGGTTCCCCGACTTGTTCAGTAGGATGTAGAGTAGAACAGGGTTCCCCCGACTTGTTCAGCAGGATGTAGAGTAGAACAGGGTTCCCCCGACTTGTTCAGCAGCATGTAGAGTAGAACAGGGTTCCCCCGACTTGTTCAGCAGGATGTAGAACAGGGTTCCCCCGACTTGTTCAGTAGGATGTAGAGTAGAACAGGGTATTACCACACCTAAAAGAGGAATATAATGTGAATGTATACAAATGTAATCAAGGTTTGAAGTGATTGTTTTAGTCATCTGTTGTTGTTTTTCTGGGGGGGAGGGGCTTCTTGCAGTCAATTTGCAGTCTATAAATTATTAGTAATTATGTTCCGGCCCCCCTAACCACTCGCTCAAGAAAAAATGTGCCAGAAGCTAAATCTAGTTGATGATCCCTGGTGACGGTGATATCTGTCATATGCAATAGACACCTGTGTTCACTCTAGTCATTGTATTTCCATGTGTTCAGTTCTGAATGTTTCACGTTGCTGAATACACCCTAGCCAGCTTAATGTAAAAAAATATATATATATATTTTTTAAAAGGGCTCCTTAAATGTGATTTGATTGCAGGAGAGGGTCACCACACTGCGAGCCATGCAGCAACAGTACGGAGGCAGCGGCAGCAGCGACAGCGGTGGTCAGTACGGCGCTGACCAATACAGTAGTAGTGACCGGTATGGTAGTGGAGGGTACGAGGACCAGTACAGCCAGTATGGTCAGTACCCACACTCTGGACCGGACTCGCAGAATCAACAAGGCCACATGGTGAGCCCATCCACGCCGTCCCAGCCAGGTAGCCAGCCCTCGTCCACCTCTGGACCCGTGTCCCAGGGCCCTCTACCAGGGCAGCACGGCCCCTCCAACTCCCAACGCGTGGGAACCCCCACAGGAGAACCACACCAGGGCCCTCCACCCGGGCACCAGGGCCCTCCACCCGTGCACCAGGGCCCTCCACCCGTGCACCAGGGCCCCCCACCCGGTCACCAGGGCCCCCCACCCGGTCACCAGGGCCCTCCACCCGGTCACCAGGGCCCCCCACCCGGGCACCAGGGCCCTCCAACCGTGCACCAGGGCCCTCCGCCCGTGCACCAGGGCCCCCCACCCGGTCACCAGGGCCCCCCACCCGGTCACCAGGGCCCCCCACCCGGTCACCAGGGCCCCCCACCCGGGCAACAGGGCCCTCCACCCGTGCACCAGGGCCCTCGACCAGGGCACCAGGGCCCCCGACCCGTGCACCAGGGCCCCCGACCCGTGCACCAGGGCCCCCGACCCGTGCACCAGGGCCCCCAACCCGTGCACCAGGGCCCCCAACCCGTGCACCAGGGCCCCCAACCCGTGCACCAGGGCCCTCCACCCGTGCACCAGGGCCCTCCACCCGGGCACCAGGGCCCTCAGTCAGAGCAGTACAACCTGTCTGGACCCCCTGGTAGAGGGGCAGGCCCAGGAGGGAGAGGGTTGGCCAGACCACCAGGTCCACAAGGAGGACAGCCTCCATCCTACCAAGGCCCCAGAGGACCAAGGTAACTTGTGTATTCACGACATAATGATATTCAAACCCCCCCCTACCCTCTTGACCAGGTATCCCTTTGGGAGAGATTTTGATTGTACCTGAACGTGACAACTTGGACTTAAAAAAACAAAAACAATTGTTTAAATAAAACATTGCCATTTACAGGCTGTTCAAACATTCATGTGTTTTCTTTCCACCCAGGTTTGATGGTCCGAGAGGGAACGGCCCGCGGTTTGACCAGCAGCAGCAGTCCGTTCAACAGCAGAGGTTCAACGCTCCACCAGGTCCCAGGTTCAACCAGCAGCACCCAAGGTTTGATCAGTTTGGCCCCAGAGGACCAGGGCCTCGGTTCGGACAGCAGGGGCCCCACTTCGACCACCCCGCGAGACAGAGCCCCCCAGCCCGCTTTGAAAGACCCACTGGTCCCTCAGCACCCTATATAGGCCCACAGCCTAAACCAGACACTGGCAAAGACACCAAACTATCTCAGGGTAAGACTGAGATGCCAGCAGGCTCTAAGCCTCCTGGTATTAAACCTACTGGGCCAACTAAACCAGTAGCAGACAGTACAACTAAGCAAGGTGAATTGGCAGAACCAGGAGACATGTCAGAGGACATGTTGGAGTCCCTTGAGGGCTTCTTCGTCCAAAATGACCCCATCCCTCAGACGAAAGCAGAGGCTGATGCTGCTGCTGCTAGTAAGGACTCCACTGCCAAAAAGGAAGAGGTGAGCCCCTCTGCTGCTGCCGCCGGTGCCAAGCACCCCGTGTCCACCATCGCTTCTGTATCCCCGAAAACCGCTTCCCCTGCCAAGACCGCTCTCAAACCAGGTGGACCGGCCGGGCCGTTGAAGACCAACGTCAATAACAACAACGGGTCTCTGGGACCACATGGGCCTAAGCCTCACGGACCGGAGCCGCCGAAGACCCACCCAATGACCAACCAACCCCCTGGTCTTCTGGGGCTCATGGGCCGTGGTAGAGGGGGACGTGGCCAGCCTCTAGGGCCTCTAAGAGGGGGGGAGGATGGAGGGAGAGGACGAGGGGAGGCGGACAGAGGAGGGTCTTGTAGTAGTCCTCTGGAGGG
Source organism: Salvelinus sp. IW2-2015 (assembly GCF_002910315.2). Classification (NCBI taxonomy): domain Eukaryota; kingdom Metazoa; phylum Chordata; class Actinopteri; order Salmoniformes; family Salmonidae; genus Salvelinus; species Salvelinus sp. IW2-2015. The sequence continues at coordinate 285,265 of NW_019942683.1, forward strand.
TAGTAGTGCTCTTCAGGGACCCACATCTCCTCTTCAGGCTGAGGAGGACCTTCAGGTTTCTCCAGTGAAGGATCCTGTTGCCACTCTGCTGCTGCCAGTCCTCCTCTGGTCCTCCATGTTGTGATCTCATCTCTTCATGTGGAGGTCTGTAGTCGTAAGGAACCCCCTCCATGTCGTCCTCTGTCCTCCCACCTCCCAGAGGATAGTGTTGGGACTGAAGTCTGGGATACC
>NW_019942683.1:285520-289861 GCF_002910315.2 Salvelinus sp. IW2-2015
CCGTCTAGAGGCTCTCCTCTCCCCTATAGGGGGACCTCCTCTCCCTGGGTCTTCGTAGTAGTCCTCTGGAGGGTAGTAGTGCTCTCAGGGACCCACATCTCCTCTTCAGGCTGAGGAGGACCTTCAGGTTTCTCCAGTGAAGGATCCTGTTGCCACTCTGCTGCTGCCAGTCCTCCTCTGGTCCTCCATGTTGTATCTCATCTCTTCATTGTGGAGGTCTTGAGTCGTAAGGAACCCCCTCCATGTCGTCCTCTGTCCTCCCACCTCCCAGGATAGTGTTGGGACTGAAGTCTGGATACCCGACTTTCCTCCACGTCCCCATAGAACCACACTCCCCCCGCATTCCTTCCACCTGCCTCCCCTCTTCATCCCCTTCCCGCATCCGCCGTCCTCTTACCCCCGTCCTCTCCCTCCCTCATCCCTTCCTTCCGCCTCCCCTCTTCCTCTCCCTTCCGCGCGACTCCCCCTCGCACCTCCCCTCATCCCTCCGTACGCCTCCCCTCGCCCCTCCCCTCATCCCTCGTCCGCATCCCCTCGTCCTCTCCCTTCCGCCTCATCCCTCCGTCCGCCACCCCCGTCCTCTCCCCTCCCCAGATCCTTGCCGTCCGCCTCCCCTCGTCCTCTCCCTCCCCTCATCCCTATGTCCGCCCTCCCCTCGTCCTCTCCCTCCCCGCATCCCTCCGAGTCCCCCCCTCAGGGAGAGGAGGTCCCCCTATGGGGAGAGGAGAGCCTCTAGACGGGCACCACTGGGAGGAAGCAGACCCCCCACCTCCAGAGTACTGGGGAGAGGAAGGAGATCCCTACTGGATGGACCGGAGGCCCCCTCCTCATGGCATGAGAGGAGGCCCCCGAGCCCCCTTCCCCCCTGGGCGTGGTCGCCCCCCACGAGGCAGGCCCGGCTTCATGCACCAGGGGGGTCCCAGACGCCCCCTTCCTCCTCCTCACGGAGCCATGGACCCCCATGACCCTCTAGGATCCCCCATGGGGCCTGACGATGACATGGACCCTCTGGGACCCCCGCTGCATCGGGACTACAACCCCCGAGGGCCGACCATACACCACGATATGATGGAGCGAGACATGAGGGGGCGGCCTCCTCCGCCTAGAGAGATGATGGACAGAGATCTGATGGGGCCTGGTGGACATCCTCCATACCACGACATGGAGAGGGACCCTGGCTGGCCCCCGGGCCCTGGACGACCCCCCCACCTCGGCAGAGACGGGCCAAGAGGTCCCCCTCCGCCTCCCCATGAGATGATGGAGCGGGGAGGGATGAGGAGGCGTCCGATGGGCCCTCGGGGCGCCCCGATGGGCCGGGGCATGATGCGGCACCCACCTCGCTCACTCGAGGACTTGGAGGGGTACCCTCATGAGGGGTATGGGGAGGAGTTTGGTGGTCCCGGTGATGACGGGTATGGAAGAACGCTGCCGCCACGTGACTGGCTGGACCACCCCCCACATGAGTACGACTGTGAGGAGGAGTATTATCCCCAGGAGCCGCCTCCTCGTGTTGGGGAGTGGGATAGGGAGAGAGGAGGACCACTACCAGAGAGGGACTATTCTCCCTACCCTCCCCGCGGTCCTCCACCTCCCCCAGACCGTTTCAGAGACGACGAGTGGGCCGATGAGAGAGACCGAGACCGTCCTCCATACCCTTACGAGGGAGAAGAGCGTGGAAGAGGAGGAGAGCTCCGAAGTCGTGACTTCCCGGACGACCCTTCATACAGGCACGATAAACCCCCCTACCCATCCCCTGCGGAATGGGAGAGACCCAGACCACCCCTTCCAGAGAGAAACTACCCCCCAGATTTTGAGGACCATAGGTCCCATTACGACGGGCGACCCGAGCCCCCTAGATCAGATCTAGGTATCCCTCCATCCACAACTTCCCAGACCCCTGCTCCTCCCAGTACTGGACCAGACAGTTCCTCGGAACCAGCCTCACAGGGAACTGGACCGGGCATACTGGCTCTGTCTCAACGACAACATGAGATCATCCTGAAAGCTGCCCAGGAGCTGAAGCTCATCCGGTAAATTATAGAGACTCACTGTTTTTCCCCCTGAGTTAGAAACTGTCTTTGGTCTTATCGTGTTTTTCCCCCTGAGATAGAAACTGTCTTTGGTCTTATCGTGTTTTCCCCCCTGAGATAGAAACTGTCTTGGTATCCCAGACTTCAGTCCCAACACTATCCCTCTGGGAGGTGGGAGGACAGAGGACGACATGGAGGGGGTTCCTTACGACTACAGACCTCCAACTGAAGAGATGAGATCACAACATGGAGGACCAGAGGAGGACTGGCAGCAGCAGAAGTGGCAACAGGATCCTTCACTGGAGAAACCTGAAGGTCCTCCTCAGCCTGAAGAGGAAGATGTGGGTCCCTGAAGAGCACTACTACCCTCCAAGGACTACTACGAAGACCCAGGGAGAGGAGGTCCCCCTATGGGAGAGGAGAGCCTCTAGACGGGCACCACTGGGAGGAAGCAGACCCCCACCTCCAGAGTACTGGGGAGAGGAAGGAGATCCCTACTGGATGGACCGGAGGCCCCCTCCTCATGGCATGAGAGGAGGCCCCCGAGCCCCCTTCCCCCCTGGGCGTGGTCGCCCCCCACGAGGCAGGCCCGGCTTCATGCACCAGGGGGTCCCAGACGCCCCCTTCCTCCTCCTCACGGAGCCATGGACCCCCATGACCCTCTAGGATCCCCCATGGGGCCTGACGATGACATGGACCCTCTGGGACCCCCGCTGCATCGGGACTACAACCCCGAGGGCCGACCATACACCACGATATGATGGAGCGAGACATGAGGGGCGGCCTCCTCCGCCTAGAGAGATGATGGACAGAGATCTGATGGGGCCTGGTGGACATCCTCCATACCACGACATGGAGAGGGACCCTGGCTGGCCCCCGGGCCCTGGACGACCCCCCACCTCGCGCAGAGACGGGCCAAGAGGTCCCCCTCCGCCTCCCCATGAGATGATGGAGCGGGGAGGGATGAGGAGCGCGTCCGATGGGCCCTCGGGGCGCCCCGATGGGCCGGGGCATGATGCGGCACCCACCTCGCTCACTCGAGGACTTGGAGGGGTACCCTCATGAGGGGTATGGGGAGGAGTTTGGTGGTCCCGGTGATGACGGGTATGGAAGAACGCTGCCGCCACGTGACTGGCTGGACCACCCCCACCATGAGTACGACTGTGAGGAGGAGTATTATCCCCAGGAGCCGCCTCCTCGTGTTGGGGAGTGGGATAGGGAGAGAGGAGGACCACTACCAGAGAGGGACTATTCTCCCTACCCTCCCGCGCGTCCTCCACCTCCCCCAGACCGTTTCAGAGACGACGAGTGGGCCGATGAGAGAGACCGAGGACCGTCCTCCATACCCTTACGAGGAGAAGAGCGTGGAAGAGGAGGAGAGCTCCGAAGTCGTGACTTCCCGGACGACCCTTCATACAGGCACGATACCCCCCTACCCATCCCCTGCGGAAAGGGAGAGACCCAGACCACCCCTTCCAGAGAGAAACTACCCCCCAGATATTGAGGACCAAAGGTCCCATTAACGGGCGACCCGAGCCCCCTAGATCAGATCTAGGTATCCCTCCATCCCACAACTTCCCAGACCCCTGCTCCTCCCAGTACTGGACCAGACAGTTCCTCGGAACCAGCCTCACAGGAACTGGACCGGGCATACTGGCTCTGTCTCAACGACAACATGAGATCATCCTGAAAGCTGCCCAGGAGCTGAAGCTCATCCGGTAAAATATAGAGACTCACTGTTTTTCCCCCTGAGTTAGAAAACTGTCTTTGGTCTTATCGTGTTTTCCCCCTGAGATAGAAACTGTCTTTGGTCTTATCGTGTTTTCCCCCCTGAGATAGAAACTGTCTTTGGTCTTATCGTGTTTTCCCCCTGAGATAGAAACTGTCTTTGGTCTTATCGTGTTTTTCCCCCTGAGATAGAAACTGTCTTTGGTCTTATCGTGTTTTTCCCCCTGAGATAGAAACTGTCTTTGGTCTTATCGTGTTTTTCACCCTGAGATAGAAACTGTCTTTGGTCTTATCGTTTTTCACCCTGAGATAGAAACTGTCTTTGGTCTTATTGTGGTTTCCCCCTGAGATAGAAACGTGTCTTTTGCTTATCGTGTTTTTCCCCCTGAGATAGAAACTGTCTTTGTTCTTACCGTGTTTCCCCCCTGAGATGGAAACTGTCTTTGTTCTTATCGTGCTTTTCCCCCTGAGATAGAAACTGTCTTTGTTCTTATCGTGTTTTTCCCCCTGAGATGGAAACTGTCTTTGGTCTTATCGTGTTTTCACCCTGAGATAGAAACTGTCTTTGGTCTTATCGTGGTTT
>NW_019942683.1:289886-303607 GCF_002910315.2 Salvelinus sp. IW2-2015
TTCCCCCTGAGATAGAAACTGTCTTTGGTCTTATCGTGTTTTTCCCCCTGAGATAGAAACTGTCTTTGGTCTTATCGTGTTTTTCCCCCTGAGATGGAAAGACCAAAGACAGTTTCTGTGTTTTTCCCCGTAAGATAGTTTCTGTCTTTGGGTCTTTCCGTATACCTGTAATATTTTGTATGGCCACTATATATGTATATATACTGTACCAGTTAAAAGTTTGGATACACCTTCTCATTCCAGGGTTTTTCTATATTTTTACTATTTTCTACCTTGTAGAATAATAGTGAAGACATCAAAACTATGAAATAACACATATGGAATCATGTAGTAACCCAAAAAAGTGTTAAACAAATCAAAATATATTTTATATTTGAGATTCTTCAAAGTAGCCACCCTTTTCCTTGATGACAGCTTTGCACACTCTTGGCATTCTCTCAACCAGCTTCAAATTGTATTTGTCACATGCGCCGAATACAACAGGTGTAGAACTTACTGTGAAATGCTTACTTACAAGCCCTTAATGGAGTTAAGAAAATAATGACTAAATAAACTAAAGTAAGAAAAAAAAATTACATAACAATAGCGAGGCTATATACAGGGGGTACCGGTACTGAGTCAATTGACTGAGTAGCAGCAGTGTAAAAAATGGGGGGGCAATGTAAATAGTCTGTGTGGCCATTTGATTAATTGTTCAGTAGTCTTATGGCTTGGAGGTAGACACTGTTAAGGAACCTTTGGGTCCTAGACTTGGCGTTCCGGTACCGCTTGCCATGCGGTAGCAGAGAGAACAGTCTATGACTTGGAGGACTGGAGTCTTTGACAATTTTTAGGGCCTTCCTCTTGACACCACCTATTATATAGGTCCTGGATGGCAGGAAGCTTGGCTCCAGTGATGTACTGGGCCGTACACACTACCTTCTGTAGCGCCTTATGGTCAGATGCAGAGCAGTTGCCATACCAGGCGGTGATGCAACTGGTCAGGATGCTCTCGATGGTGCAGCTATATAACTTTTTGAGGATCTGGGGATCCATGCCAAATCTTTTCAGTCTCCTGAGGGGGAAAATGTGTTGTCGTGCCCTCTCCACAACTGTCTTGGTGTGTTTGGACCATGAGAGTTTGTTGGTGATGTGGACACCAAGGAACTTGAAACTTTCGACCCGCTCCATGTTAGTGGGCCTGTTCGGCCCTCCTTTTCCTATAGTCCACGATCAGCTCCTTTGTCTTGTTCACATTGAGGGAGAAGTTGTTGTCCTGGCACCACACTGCCAGGTCTCTGACCTCTTTCCTATAGGCTGTCTCATGGTTCTCAGAGMTCAGGCCTACCACTGTTGTCGTCTGCAAACTTAATAATGGTGTTGGAGTCGTGGGTGAACAGGGAGTACAGGAGGGGACTAAGCACACATCCCTGGGGGGCCCCAGTGTTGTTGCCTACCCTTACCATCTCGGGGTGGCCCGTCAGGAAGTTCAGGATCCAGTTGCAGAGGAGGGTGTTTAGTCCCAGGGTCCTTAGCTTGGTGATGAGCTTTGTGGGAACTATGGTGTTGAACGCTGAGCTGTAGTCAATGAACAGCATTCTCACATAGGTGTTCCTTTTTGTCCAGGTGGGAAAGGGCAGTGTGGTGTGCGATTGAGATTGCGTCATCTCTGGATTTGTTGTGGCAGTTTGTGAATTGGAGTGGGTCTAGGGTTTCCGGGATGATGATGTTGTGAGCCATGACCAGCCTTTCAAATCACTTCATGGCTACCGATGTGAGTGCTATGGGACGGTAATCATTTAGCCAGGTTACCTTTGCATTCTTTTGAAAAATGTCAGTGAAGACACTTGACAGTTGGTCTGCGCATGCTTTGAGTACACTTCCTGGTAATCCGTCTGGGAWTGTTGACCTTTTTAAAGGTCTTGCTCACATCGTCTATGGAGAGTGATCACACAGTCGTCTGGAACAGCTGGTGCTCTCATGCATGCTTCAGTGTTGCTTGCCTCGAAGCTAGCATGAAAGGCATTTAGCTTGTCTGGTAGGCTCGTGTCATTGGGCAGCTCGTGTCTGGGTTTCCTTTTGTTATCTGTAATATTTTTCAAGCCCTGCCACATCCGACGAGCGTCAGAGCCGGTGTAGTACGATTCAATCTTAATCCTGTATTGACGCTTTGCCTATTTGATGGTTCGTCTGAGGGCATAGCGGGATTTCTTATAAGCATCCGGATTAGTGTCCGGATCCTTGAAAATTGGCAGCTTCATGAGGTAGTCACCTGGAATGCATTTCAATTAACAGGTGTGCCTTGTTAAAAGTTACTTTGTGTAATTTCTTTCCGTCTTAATCCGTTTTAATAAATCAGTTGTGTAGCGGTGGTATAAGTAAAGGATAGCCCTATTTGATTAAAGTCCATATTATGTCAAGAACAGCTCAAATTATCAAAGAGAAATGACAGTCCATCATTACTTTAAGACATGAAGGTCAGTCAATCTGGAATATTTCATGAACTTTGAAAGCTTCTTCAAGTGCAGTCGCAAAGAACATGAAGCGCTATGATGAAACGCGCTCTCATGAGGACCACCGCCACAGGAAAGGAAGACCCAGAGTTACCTCTGCTGCAGAGGATAAGTTTATTAGTTACCAGTCTCAGATTGCAGCCCAAATAAATGCTTCACAGAGTTCAAGTAACAGACACATCTCAACATCAACTGTTCAGAGGAGATTGCGTGAATCAGGCCTTCATGGTCAAATTGCTGCAAAGAACTATCTACTAAAGGACAACAACAAAAAGAGACTTGCTTGGGCCAAGAAACACGAGCAATGGACATTACACCGGTGGAAATCTGTCTTGGCCTAATGAGTTCAAATTTGAGATTTTTGGTTCCAACCTCTGTGTCTTTGTGAGACGAAAGTAGGTGAACGGATAGTCTCTGCATGTTTATTTCCCACCGTGAAGCATGGAGGAGGAGGTGTAATGATGTGGGGATGCTTTGCTAGTGACACTGTCTGTGATTTATTTAGAATTCAAGGCATACTTAACCAACAGGCTACCACAGCATTCTGCAGCGATACCCCATCCCATCTGGTTTGGGCTTAGTGGGACTATCATTTGTTTTTCAACAGGACAATGACCCAACACACCTACAGGCTGTGTAAGGGATATTTGACCAAGAAGGAGAGTGATGGAGTGCTGCATCAGATGACCTGACCTCAACAATCACCTGACCTCAACCCAATTGAGATGGTTTGGGATGAGTTGGACTGCAGAGTGAAGAAAAAGCAGCCAACAGGTGCTCAACATATGTTGAAACCCCTTCCAAGACTGTTGGAAAAGCATTCCTCATGAAGCTGGTTGAGAGAATAGCAAGAGTGTGCAAAGCTGACATCAAGGCAACGTGTGGTTACTATGAAGAATCTCAAATATATAAAATATTATTTGATTTGTTTAACACTTTTTGGGGTTACTACATGATTCCATAGTTTTGATGTCTTCACTATTATTCTACAATGTAGAAAATAGTGAAAAATAAAGAAAAACCCTTGGATGAGTAGGTGTTCAAACTTAACTGGTACTGTATATGTATGTGTGCAAACACTACCGTTCACAAGTTTGGGGTCACTTAGAAATGTCCTCGTTTTTTGAAAGAAAAGCACTTTTTTTTGTAATWWAAAAAAAAATAACATCAAATTGATCAGAAATACAGTGTAGACATTGTTAATGTTGTAAATGACTATTGTAGCTGGAAACGGCTGATTATGGAATATCTACATAGGTGTACAGAGGCCCATTATCAGCAACCATCACTCCTGTGTTCCAATGGCACGTTGTGTTAGCTAATCCAAGTTTATCATTTTAAAAGGCTAATTGATCTTTAGAAAACCCTTTTGCAATTATGCTAGCACAGCTGAAAACTGTTGTTCTGATTTATAGAAGTAATAAAACTGGTTATCTTTAGACTAGTTGAGTATCTGGAGCATCAGCATTTGTGGGCTCGATTACAGGCTCAAAATGGCCAGAAACAAAGAACTTTCTTCTGAAACTCGTCAGTCTATTCTTATTCTGAGAAATGAAGGCTGTTCCATGCAAGAAACTGAAGTTCTCGTACAACGCTGCGTACTAGTCCCTTCACAGAACAGTGCAAACTGGCTCTAACCAGAATAGAAAGAGGAGTGGGAAGCCCCGGTGCACAACTGAGCAAGAGGACAAGTACATTAGAGTGTCTAGTTTGAGAAACCGAAGCCTCACAAGTCCTCAACTGGAAGCTTCATGAAATAGTACCCGTAAAACCCCAGTCTCAACGTCAACAGTGAAGAGGCRACTCCGGGAATTAGCCTTTATAAATGATAAACTTGGATTAGCTAACACAACGTGCCATTGGAACACAGGAGTGATGGTTGCTGATAATGGGCCTCTGTACGCCTAATGTAGATATTCCATAAAAAAATCTGCCGTTTCCAGCTACAATAGTCATTTACGACATTAACAATGTCAACACTGTATTTGTGATCAATTTGATGTTATTTTAAGTCAACAGAAAAATTAGCTTTTCTTTCATAAACACTGACATTTCTAAGTGACCCCAAACCTTTTAACGGTAGTGTGTGTGTATGTATATATATATATATTTTAGTTAAGAAAACTATTTTTTTAAAACCTGTCCGAACCCTCCTAACCCGGATGACGCTGGGCCAATTGTGTGCGGCCCTATGGGACTCCCGGTCACGGCCGTTGTGATGTACAGCCTGGGATCAAACCCGGGTCTGTAGTGACTCCTCTAGCACTGCAATGCTGTGCCTTAGACCGCTGCGTCACTCGGAAACTAAATATTGAGTTGAACCACCCCCTTTCCCCCTCAGAACAGCCTCAATTCGTCGGCACATGGACTCGACAAGGTGTCGAAAGCGTTCCACAGGGATGCTGGCCGGTGTTGACTACACAGGGATGCTGGCCCGTGTTGACTACACAGGGATGCTGGCCCGTGTTGGCTCCGCAGGGATGCTGGCCCGTGTTGACTCCGCAGGGATGCTGGCCCGTGTTGACTCCGCAGGGATGCTGGCCCGCGCTGACTCCACGGGGATGCTGGCCCGTGTTGACTCCACAGGGATGCTGGCCCGTGTTGGCTCCGCAGGGATGCTGGCCCGTGTTGACTCCGCAGGGATGCTGGCCCGTGTTGACTCCGCAGGGATGCTGGCCCGCGCTGACTCCACGGGGATGCTGGCCCGTGTTGACTCCACAGGGATGCTGGCCCGTGTTGACTCCAATGTTTCCCACAGTTGTGTCCAGTTGTCTGGATGTCTTATGGGTGGTGGGCCATCCTTGAAACACACGAGAAACTGTTGAGCGTGAAAAACCCAGCAGTGTTACAATTGTTGACTCTCAAACCTGGTGCGCCTGGCACCTACTACTAAATCCCGTTCAAAGGCACTTCAATGTGTTGTCTTGCCCATTCACCCTCTGACTGGCACACATACACCATCCATGTCTCAAGGCTTAGAAATCCTTCTTTAACCCGTCTCCTCCTCTTCATCTACACTGATTGAAGTGGATTTAATGAGTGACATCAATAAGGGATCATTGCTTTCATCTGGTTAGTCTATCCAGGTGTTCTTAATGTTTTGTACACTCGGTGTGTGTAGGTATATGTGTGTGTGTGTGTGTGTGTGTGTGTGTGTGTGTATATATATATATAAACACTTTTTAATTCAGTAATGTTTTTCACAACTGTTTTTGTGAGAGACCTCTATACTTAGCCTGGGTACTAGTCTATTTGTGCTATAATTCCACTCCTTGTCATGCCATATTTGGTAAATGKGYAGAGTACAAGGTGTGGAATGTTAACACAAAATAGGTTATGGATTCCAGGCTACATGTATGCATATTAGCAAATTTATCACATGTCATTTCTAATACAATGTAGGTCTGTTTCTCTGGTACTGAACAGAGAAATGCATGAGAATAAGACTGAGGGAGAGGCCCTACCCATCATGTCTGACCCCAAGACGGAGCTCCCTGCTGGGCTACTGGGGTTGGAGATACCCCCTGAGGTCCGGAGTGCCCTCCAGGTAGGCTAAACTACAACTCATTGTGTCCCTATTCTCTGTAATAGTGAACTTCTTTTGACAAGGCTTCATAGGGTCTATATCGTTTATATATATATATATATATATATATATATATCATGTAACTGTTGGACATTTATATGTATAATGTAGCTGCAGGTAAAATTAGAAACGTGTTTGTTTCCAAGCTGTATATTCAAGTAATTATTATATTTTAAATTCTCACAGTCCAACAATATATTTGAAGAAGACTACTTTAATTATTGTCCATTTTATTTTATTTATTTTATTTTTTTGGGGGGGGGCAGTTACAAAAGATAAATATTTACCCAATATGTTTTAATCTGTTAACCCGCTGCACTGTTTTGTCCACCCCAGGCAACCAACCTTATGTCCAGCTCAGGTCCTACTAAAATGGTGCCATGGGGAGACACCAAGCCTCCAGATACTGGTTACTTGTCCACAGCTTCTCCAGTCATCCCCAAGACTGTGGACTATGGACATGGACATGGTAGGGAGAGAAACATGGAAATGAGGAGCGGTGTTGGGGTCATTTTCCATTTTTTTWAATTCCAGTCAATTCAGAATGTGAGCTAAATTCCAGTTCCAATTTCAGATGTTCCTAATTGTAAAAGCAATGAAGAGAATTGGAATTTCAGTGTACTTCCTGAATTGACTGGAATTTATATTTTTCTCTCTCTCGTTCTCTCTCAGACCTCGGTGCTGCCACAGTGGAACGGATATCTTACGGCGAAAGGATTGTGTTGAGGCCCGATCCCTTACCTGACAGAGAGAGAGAGAGGAGCTATGAAAAAGGTGAGTTGATATTTATTCTTGGATCGTTTTTTGGAGACTCCGTGGCAGCTTTTACTCTGTTTATTTTTTTTAACATACTTTAGTAGAACACACTGTCCGTCTGAATAAGAAGGTCTGCTAGATCACTAAAAAATGTAAATGTTATACGTTACTATCRACAGTGACGTAAGAAGGGGTCATACATTTTTCCGAAGCCAATCCGTCGATCAGTTGGTGACGCTTGCAACGTCAAGGGTGTGATTCCCGCTGGGGCCACCAATACGTAAAAAATGTATGAACACTGCAAACTGACACTAAGTCGGTTTTGGATAAAATAAAGAAAAAGCTCTGCTAAATGGTAGATATTATATTATTGTTGTTATAAAGATATCCTCCTTTCCCCTGTAGAACCCCTGAGACACCCCTACCACAGAGACCTGTACTACGACAGACGACCGGGAGACCCCTACATGGAGTGCAGGGAGTACAGCAGAGAGAGGGAGATGTACAGAGAAAAGGCTCCCATGGACTTTGAAAGAGAACCATACGAGAGGGAACGCTACCCGCCTCGAGATGACAGGTATATCTGTGTCCGTTTAGGAGGGTAACTAGTCCGGCTGGTATTATATCACCCTGTGTTACTGTGACTAGTCTGGCTGGCATTATATCACCCTGTGACTAGTCCGGCTGGTATTATATCACCCTGTGTTACTGTGACTAGTCTGGCTGGTATTATATCACCCTGTGTTACTGTGACTTGTCTGGCTGGTATTATATCACCCTGTGTTACTGTGACTTGTCTGGCTGGTATTATATCACCCTGTGACTACTCTGGCTGGTATTATATCACCCTGTGTTACTGTGACTAGTCTGGCTGGTATTATATCACACTGTGACTTGTCTGGCTGGTATTATATCACCCTGTGACTAGTCCGGCTGGTATTATATCACACTGTGACTCGTCTGGCTGGTATTATATCACACTCACCAGGTCCCTGGTGGTGGGTGGACTACTTGGCTGGTCATTATATCACCGGCTGTGACTATGTGCTGGCTGGTCATTTAATAGTCAGCACTGTTACATAGTCTGGCTGGTATTCATATCACCGCCTACCATGTTTCTCAGTGACTGTGTCTGGGTCTGGTATTATATCACCCCCTGCTGATAGTCTGGCTGGTATTCCATATGCACACTGTGGTTATGTGACTGTGTTGCTGGGGCTGGTATTTACCGTCACGCCTGTGACTAGTCTGGCTGTATTATATCACGCGTCTGCTGTGTTAGCTGTGACTAGTCTGGCTGGTATTGAATATCAAGCCCTGTGTTACTGGTGACTAGTCTGGCTGTATTTATATCACCCTGTGGTCTGTGACTAGGTCTGATTGGTATTATATTCACCATTGTATTTCTGTGTTACTGTGACTAGTCGGGCTGGGCAATATATCACTCTGTGATAGTCCATAATCCTGTGTTACTGTGACTAGTCTGGCTGGCATTATATATCACCGCCTGTGTTAGCTAGTCTTGTGCTAGTATTATATCACCCTGTGTTCTGTGACTAGTCTGCCTGATATTATATCACCTGTTCTGTGACTAGCTCTGGCTGGTATCTATATCACCTCTGGTGTTACTGTGACCAGTCTGGTGGTATTAGATATCACCACTGTGTACTGGACCCTGTCCTGGCTGGTATTATATCACCCTGGTGTACTGTGCTGTAACCTGGTCCTGGTTTATATCACCCTGTGGTACTGTGACTTGGTCTGGAAAAGCATTTATAATCACCCTGTGACTAGTCTGGCTGGTATTATATCACCCTGTGTTACTGTGACTAGTCGGCTGGCTATTAAATCCCCGATCGTGGTACTACGTTGCTGGCTGGTATTATAGTCACGGCACGTTTTGGACTAGCTGGCTGGTCTTATAACCCGACTATGTTTACTGTGACCTGTCATGGCTGGCTATAATCACCGTGTTACTGTGATAGTCTGGCTGGTATTATATCGACACTGTAATCTGTGACTGTTTGGCTGGTATTATATCACTCTGTGTTAATGTGACTCGTGGCTGGATATAGACCCTTGAACTTGGCTTGTATATGTAGACCTGTGTTCTGTGACTAGTCTGGCTGGATAATTCTACTGGACTGTGCTATTCGGCTGATTCCCCTCGTGTTACTGCTGACTAGTCTGGCTGGTATTCATATCACCGCTGTGTACTGGACTAGTCTGGCTGATATTATATCACCCCCCTGTGTTTACTGTGACTAGTCGGGCTGTTTATATCACCCGTGTTAACTGTGACTAGTCCTGGGGCTGGCATTATATCACCCTCTGTGACTAGTCTGGCTGGTATATATCACCCTGTGGTTACTGTGACTAGTGCTGGCTGGCATTGTAATCACCACTGGTGTTACTGTGACGTGTCTGGCTTGGTATTATATGGACCCTGCTGTTAACTGTGACTAGTCCGGCTGGTATTATACACCCTGTGTACTGTGACTAGTCTGGCGTAGTTATATCAACCTCACTTGTGATAGTCTGGCTGCATTATTAGTCACCGTGTGTACTAGTCTGGCTGGTATTATATCACCTGTGTTACGTGACCTCGTCTGGCTTGGTAATTATAGCACCGCTGTGTTACTGTGACTCGTCTTGGCTGGGTATTATATCCACCCTGTTACTGTGACTAGTCTGGCATGGTAGTTTATCACCCTCGTGTTACTGTGACTAGTCTGGCTGGCATTATATCACCCTGTGACTAGTCCTGGCTGGTATTCTATTATTCGCTCGGTTACGTGACTTGTCTGGCTGTATTATATGTCACCCGTGTGTCCTGGTGTATTACTTATAACCGTGTTACTGGCACTATGTCACGGCTGTATTTATTACCTGTGACTAGTCTGGCTAGGTATTATATCACCTTGTTAACCTGGAGTTCTAGTGGCTGGTATATATCACCCTGTGTTACTGTGACTAGTCTGGCTGGTATATATCTATCCCCCTGTGACTATCCGCTGGCTGGTATTATATCACCGTTTACTGTGACTATCGCTGGTGTATTATATCACTCTGTTACTAGTCTGGCTGGTATTATATCCCCTGTGTTACTGTGACTAGTCTGGCTGGTATTATATCACCTCTGTGTTACTGTGACTAGTCTGGCTGGTATTAATATACTCCTGTGACTATATCCTGGCTGTATTATATACCTGTTGACTAGTCTGGCTGGTATTATATCACACTGTGTATCTTAGTCTGCTGGTATTTATCACCTGGACTATCCTGGCTGGTATTATATCACTGGACTGTGACCTGTCTGGCTGGTAATATCACCCTGTGACTTCTGGCTGGTATAACCCTGTTACTAGTCTGGCTGGTATTATATCACCCTGTGTTTACTGTGACTAGTCTGGCTGGTATTATATCACCCTGTGACTATCCTGGCTGGTATTATATCACACTGTTACTGAGTCTGGCTGGTATTTATCACCTGTGTTACTGTGACTAGTCTGGCTGGTATTATATCACCCTGTGACTATCCTGGCTGGTATTATATCACCCTGTGACTATCTGGCTGGTATTATATCACACACTGTGACTAGTCTGGCTGGTATTATATCACCCTGTGTTACTGTGACTAGTCTGGCTTGGTATTATATCACCCTGTGACTATCCTGGCTGGTATTAATACACACTCTTACTAGTCTGCTGGTATTATATCACACTGTGTTACTGTGACTAGTCTGGTGGTATATATCACCCTGTGACTATCCTGGTTGGTATTATATCACACTGTGTTACTGTGACTAGTCTGGCTGGTATTATATCACCCTGTGACTATCCTGGCTGGTATTATATCACACTGTTACTAGTCTGCTGGTATTATATCACACTGTGTTACTGTGACTAGTCTGGCTGGTATTATATCACCCTGTGACTATCCTGGCTGGTATTATATCACACTGTTACTAGTCTGGCTGGTATTATATCACACTGTGTTACTGTGACTAGTCTGGCTGGTATTATTCACCCTGTGACTATCTGGCTGGTATTATATCACTGTTACTAGTCTGGCTGGTATTATATCACCCTGTGTTACTGTGACTATCTGGCTGGTATTATATCACCTCTTGTGACTATCCTGGCTGGTATTATATCACCCTGTGACTATCTGGCTGGTATATCACCCTGTGACTATCCTGGCTGGTATTATATCACACTGTTACTAGTCTGGCTGGTATTATATCACCCTGTGTTACTGTGACTAGTCTGGCTGGTATTATATCACCTGTGTATGTGACTAGTCTGGCTGGTATTAATCACCTGTGTTACTGTGACTAGTCTGGCTGGTATTATATCACCCTGTGACTATCTGGTGGTATTATATCACCTGTGTTACTGTGACTGTCTGGCTGATATTATATCACCCTGTGTTACTGTGACTAGTCTGGCTGGTATTATATCACCCTGTGTTACTGTGACTAGTCTGGCTGGCATTATATCACCTGTGACTAGTCGGCTGGTATTATATCACCCTGTGTTACGTGACTAGTCTGGCTGGCATTATATCACCCTGTGTTACTGTGACTGTCTGGCTGGTATTATACACCCTGTGTTACTGTGACTAGTCTGGCTGTATTATACACCCTGTGTTACTGTGACTAGTCTGGCTGGTATTATATCACCCTGTGTTACTGTGACTAGTCTGGCTGGCATTATATCACCCTGTGACTAGTCTGGCTGGTATTATATCACCCTGTGTTACTGTGACTCGTCTGGCTGGTATTATACACCCTGTGTTACTGTGACTCGTCTGGCTGGTATTATAGCACCCTGTGTTACTGTGACTAGTTTGGCTGGTATTATATCACCCTGTGTTACTGTGACTAGTCTGGCTGGCATTATATCACCCTGTGACTAGTCTGGCTGGTATTATATCACCTGTGTACTGTGACTAGTCTGGCTGGTATATATCACCCTGTGTTACTGTGACTGTCTGGCTGGATTATATCCCTGTGACTAGTCGGCTAGTATTATATCACCCTGTGTACTGTGTCTAGTCTGGCTGGTATTATATCACCCTGTGTTACTGTGACTAGTCTGGCTGGTATTATATCACCCTGTGACTATCCTGGCTGGTATTATATCACCCTGTGACTATCCTGGCTGGTATTATATCACCTGTTAGCTAGTCTGGCTGGTATTATATCACCCTGTGTTACTGTGACTAGTCTGGCTGGTATTATATCACCCTGTGTTACTGTGACTGTCTGGCTGGTATTATATCACCCTGTGACTATCTGGCTGGTATTATATCACACTGTTACTAGTCTGGCTGGTATTATATCACACTGTGTTACTGTGACTAGTCTGGCTGGTATTATAGTCACCCTGTGACTATCCTGGCTGGTATTATATCACTGTGTTACTGTGACTAGTCTGGCTGGTATTATATCACCCTGTGACTATCCTGGCTGGATTATATCACACTGTTTACTGTCTGGCTGGTATTATATCACCTGTGTTACTGTGACTAGTCTGGCTGGTATTATATCACCCTGTGACTATCCTGGCTGGTATTATATCACACTGTTACTTAGTCTGGCTGGTATTATATCACCCTGTGTTACTGTGACTAGTCTGGCTGGTATTATATCACCCTGTGACTATCCTGGCTGGTATTATATCACCCTGTGACTATCCTGGCTGGTATTATATCACACTGTTACTAGTCTGGCTGGTATTATATCACCCTGTGTTACTGTGACTAGTCTGGCTGGTATTATATCACCCTGTGACTATCCTGGCTGGTATTATAATCACACTCTTACTAGTCTGGCTGGTATTATATCACACTGGTTACTGTGACTAGTCTGGCTGGTATTATATCACCCTGTGACTATCCTGGTTGGTATTATATCACACTGTGTTACTGTGACTAGTCTGGCTGGTATTATATCACCCTGTGCTATCCTGGCTGGTATTATATCACACTGTTACTAGTCGGCTGGTATTATATCACACTGTGTTACTGTGACTAGTCTGGCTGGTATTATATCACCCTGTGACTATCCTGGCTGGTATTATATCACACTGTTACTAGTCTGGCTGGTATTATATCCCACTGTGTACTGTGACTAGTCTGGCTGGTATTATATCACCCTGTGACTATCCTGGCTGGTATTATATCACACTGTTACTAGTCTGGCTGGTATTATATCACCCTGTGTTACTGTGACTAGTCTGGCTGGTATTATATCACCCTGTGACTATCTGGCTGGTATTATATCACCCTGTGACTATCCTGGCTGGTATTATATCACCCTGTGATATCCTGGCTGGTATTATATCACACTGTTACTAGTCTGGCTGGTATTATATCACCCTGTGTTACTGTGACTGTCTGGCTGGTTATATCACACTGTGTTACTGTGACTAGTCTGGCTGGTATTATATCACACTGTGTTACTGTGACTAGTCTGGCTGGTATTATATCACCCTGTGACTATCCTGGTTGGTATTATATCACACTGGTTTACTGTGACTAGTCTGGCTGGTATTATATCACCCTGTGACTACTGGCTGGTATTATATCACACTGTTACTAGTCTGGCTGGTATTATATCACACTGTGTTACTGTGACTAGTCTGGCTGGTATTATATCACCCTGTGACTATCCTGGCTGGTATTATATCACACTGTTACTAGTCTGGCTGGTATTATATCACACTGTGTTACTGTGACTAGTCTGGCTGGTATTATATCACCCTGTGACTATCCTGGCTGGTATTATATCACACTTACTAGTGTGCAGTGTTCTGATCCTGTCTCTCTCTCTCCAGACCACCCCCGCGGCCATCCCCCACCTCGCGCCGGCTAGCAGGGA
>NW_019942683.1:304658-309762 GCF_002910315.2 Salvelinus sp. IW2-2015
GCGGTAAGTTGATTAGTCGCTACGATACACTTTTGGGAGGGTAGTATCAATACATCCCAGGTGATCTGTCACCATCACCATAGCGGTAAAAGCCGTCTCAAAACGAACCGAACCGGTTTGCGCATCGCAGGGTTTTGGGCTTCCTATTGCGAATTGCAGTCTTCTTGGTCTGTGGAGGTAGAGTGGGAAGAGCTGCACTTTGCTCAACAACAGGATTATCACACCAGCCTGCCTTAAGAAATACATGTACCAAAATGGCTACGTTTTTGATACCAAAATACAGATTGCAGAGTTTAAATAGCTGTTGGATAGGAGAAAACTGAGGATAAGGAAGAATTTTTCACCAACCTGAGACTTACGAATTGTTTCCCTACACCACAGTATATCTCTCAATACCCCCTTCTGAATCTTATTCGCACAAACGCATGTGATAAAATGATAGGGGAATTGGGCACTGTACAGGAATACAAATATTGCCTGAATTCCTCCAAACATGCAATCCTAGTTTGATACTAGTCAAGCATCTTAAAAGATAAATAAAACATAGCTCTCACCACGGCATAAAACACGTGCGGGCCAAAAGCAATTACACCTTTTTAACACTTAGATATTTTCAAGCATAGTGATGGCTGCATTATGGTTATGGGTATTGGGTGTAGATGCGTTAAGGGAACTGGGGAGGTTTTTTTCAGAATAAAAAGAAGGAGAGGACAGGAGCTAAGCCAAAGGGAAAATCCTGGATCAGTCTGCTTAATCCACCAGACACCTGAAATGAAATTCATCACCTTTCCAGCAGAACAATACCCTAATGAATCAGCAAGTACGCATAATGACATAATACGCTAGTTCATTCCATACGCAATGACAGTAGACAATACGATAAGTAATCCATAAAACATGGTTTTACAGAATGTTGCTTGTTTATTGAAAATGAAATCCAAAATATCTATTTATTTAAATATTATATCCCTGAGTCAATACTTTGTAGAAGCACCTTTGGCAGCCATTATATTTGATTTTTTTCTGGGCAAGTCTCTAAGATTTCCACACCTGGAATGTGGAACATTTTCCCATTTTGTTATTTTCAAAATGATTCAGTTGGTTGATCGTTGCTAGACAACCATTTTCAGGTCTTGTCATAGATTTTCAAGTCAAAACTGTTACTTCGGCCACTCAGGAACATTCACCTTCTTCTTGGTAAGCAACTACAGTGTAGATTTGGCCTTGTGTTTTAGGTTATTGTTCTGCTGGAAGGTGAATTCATTTCAGTGTCTGGTGGATAGCAGACTGATCCAGGATTTTGCCTGTGCTTAGTCCTGTCCTCTCCTCTTTCTTTCTTTTTTATTCTGAAAAACTCCCCAGTCCTTAACGATTACACCCATACCCATAACATAATGCAGCCATCACTATGCTTGAAAATATCAAGTGTTAAAAAAGTTAATTGCTTTGCCACATTTTTTGCAGTATTACTTTAGTGTTCATTACACCAGGATGCATGTTTTGGAATATTTGTATTCTGTACAGGCTTCCTTCTTTTCACTCTGTTCATTAGGTTAGTACTGTGGAGTAACTACAATGTTGTTGATCCATCCTCAGTTTTCTCCTATCACAGCTATTAACTGATTAAACTCTGTAACTGTTTTAAAGTAGCCATTGGCATCATGGTGAAATCCTTGAGGGGTTTCCTTCCTCTCCAGCAACTGAGATAGGAAGGAAGCCTGTATCGTTGTAGTGACTGGGTGTATTGATACACCCTCCAAAGTGTAATTAATAACTTCACCATGATCAAAGGGATATTCAATGTCTGCTTTTGTATTTTTACCCATCTACCAATAGGTGCCCTTCGCGAGGCATTGGAAAAACTTCCCTCGTCTTTGTGGTTGAATCTGTGTTTGAAATTCACTGCTCGACTGAGGGACTTTACAATTATCTGTATGTGTAGGGTACAGAGATGAGATAGTACAAAAATTACAAAAATCATGGTAAACATTATTATTGCACACAGAGTCCATGCAACTTATTATGCACTTTATTAAGCACTTTTATTTTTACTGATTTAGGCTTGCCATAAGAAAGGGGTTGAATACTTATTGACTCAAGACATTTCAGCTTGTAAWTTTTAGTTTCTTTGTAAAAAATATTGTGTTTTAAGCCAGTGACCMAAAAAATCTAAATTTAAACTATTTTAAATTCAGGCTGTAACACAACAAAATGTTGTATTCAAGGGGGTGTGAATACTTTTGAAGGCACTATAAACGCAGAAAACAATCAAAATTGTATTTTAAGGCATCTTCCATTGTCTATGTCTTTTCATGCCACTTGGTTGTGAAGTAATGAAGAGAGACAGTATTATCTGTTCCTTTTTTGTACTGACTGTCCTGTCCTGTGGTCCAGGTGAACGGAGGAGTTACCCAGAGGAGAGAGGAGGAGGCCCCACGCCGTCCCACCCTCCTCCCCCACCACCGGCTGCTCCTCCTTCCAGGATCGAGAAGAAACCGGAGACCAAGAACGTGGAGGATCTTCTCAAACTACCAGGCCGAGACACTCGTCCAGAAAGGGTGCAAATAAATGGCTGCTCGCTCACTCACTCGTTATCACTTTACACTTCACCATAAATGATCCGTTATATGATAATGCTGTATTGGCCAGATCATTATATGATAATACTGTAGTGGTCAGGTCATTATATGATAATACTGTAGTGGCCAGGTCATTATATGATAATGTTGCAGTGGTCAGGTCATTATATGATAATGCTGTAGTGGCCATGTCATTATATGATAATGTTGTAGTGGCCATGTCGTTATATGATAATGCCGTAGTGGCCAGGTCGTTATATGATAATGCAAGGAAGTTGGTGATTAAGTCAGGGGACACACTATACGGCAAGGTGGGTCGGCGCTACACGGCAAGGTGGGTCGGCGCTACACGGCGAGGTGGGTCGGCGCTACAGGCGGTGGGTGGCGCTACACGGGGAGGTGGGTCGGCGCTACACGGGGAGGTGGGTCGGCGCTACACGGGGAGGGTGGTCGGCGCTACACGGCGAGGTGGGTCGGCGCTACACGGCGAGGTGGGCGCGCGCTACACGGCGAGGTGGGCGGCGCTACACGGCGAGGTGGTCGGCGCTACACGGCGAGGTGGGTCGGCGCTACACGGCAAGGTGGCGGTCGGCGGCTACACGGCAAGGTGGGCGGCGCTACACGGCAAGGTGGGCGGCGCTACACGGCAAGGTGGGTCGGCGCTACACGGCAAGGTGGGTCGCGCTCAGGCAGGGGCGGCACACGGCAGGTGGGCGGCGCTACACGGCAAGGTGGGTCGGCGCTACATCGGCAAGGGTGGGTCGGCGCTACAGCGGCAAGGTGGGTCGGCGCTACAACGGCAAGGTGGGTCGGGTCACGGCAGGTGGGTCGGCGCTACACGGCAAGGTGGGCGGGGGTTTCAAAAGGAGAATGATGGAGGCCTCTATGGCCAAACGACATTAGCATGGACACCGCCATTGAGAGCTTCCACCATTTTAATGTAGTCACCCGGGTGGGACTTCATTGGCTGATCCCTCCTGATGAACCTGTTGGGAGTCATGTCCAACCGGGTCATCAGGAGGGATCAGCCAATCGGGAAGAAAAACGGACTCAGTGGCTGTCAAAAGAACAGATACAAAGATGAGTGGAATCAGAACTGTCCGATGCGCGTCCACATTCTACCCAGAACCCCCGTCTGTAGTCTGGGTACCAGTCTGTATCTGGTACCAGTCGGTAGTCTGGTACCAGTCTTTTTAACTAACATTCCACTCCTGTCATTTGTCAAAATCATTCCTGTTCATTTCCCAAGTCTATGGCAGATGTAAACTATAAAGTATAACCCACCAGCTTAATTTATGAATGGAGATTCCATCATTTTGTATTTGTCAAACGGAAGCCAGCATCGATGATCATGTCCCAGGGCTCCGGGCAGCCAAGCGGAAATGGAGGAAAACTCGCCTCCCTGCCGGACCTGGCATCCTTTCACTCCTCCTCTCTACTTTTTTCCTCTTCTGTCTCTGCTGCTAAAGCCACTTTCTACCACTCTAAATTCCAGCATCTGCCTCTAACCTAGGAAGCTCTTTGCCACCTTCTCCTCCCTTCCTGAATCCTCCTCCCCCTCCCCCCCCTCCTCCCTCCTGCAGATGACTTTCGTCAACATTTTGAAAAGAAGGTCGACGACATCCGATCCTCGTTTGCTTAAGTCAAACGACACCGCTGGTTCTGCTCAACCTGCCTACCCTGTGCTCTGACCTCTTTCTCCCTCTCTCTCCAGAATGAAATCTCGCGTCTTGTGACGGCCGGCCGCCCAACAACTGCCGCTTGACCCTATCCCTTCCTCTCTTCTCCAGACCATTTCGGAGACCTTCTCCCTTCCTCACCTCGCTCATCAACTCATCCCTGACCGCTGGCTACGTCCCTTCCGTCTTCAAGAGAGCGAGAGTTTGCACCCCTTCTGAAAAAACCTACACTCGATCCTCCGTGTCAACAACTACAGACCAGTATCCCTTCTTTCTTTTCTCTCCAAACTCTTGAACGTGCGTCCTTGGCCAGCTCTCCCGCTATCTCTCTCAGAATGACCTTCTTGATCCAAATCAGTCAGGTTTCAAGACTAGTCATTCAACTGAGACTGCTCTTCTCTGTATCACGGAGGCGTCCGCACTGCTAAAGCTAACTCTCTCTCCTCTGCTCTCATCCTTCTAGACCTATCGGCTGCATTCGATACTGTGAACCATCAGATCCTCCTCTCCACCTCTCCGAGTTGGGCATCTCCGGCGCGGCCCACGCTTGGATTGCGTCCTACCTGACAGGTCGCTCCTACCAGGTGGCGTGGCGGAATCTGTCTCCTCACCACGTGCTCTCACCACTGGTGTCCCCAGGGCTTCTGTTCTAGGCCTCTCCTATTCTCGCTATACACAAGTCACTTGGCTCTGTCATACCTCAATGGTCTCTCCTATCATTGCTATGGCAGACGACACACAACTAATCTTCTCCTTTCCCCCTTCTGATGACAGGTGGCGATGCATTCTGCATGTCTGGCAGACATATCAGTGTGGATGACGGATCACCACCTCAAGCTGACCTCG
>NW_019942683.1:314051-326793 GCF_002910315.2 Salvelinus sp. IW2-2015
CCACCTCCGGAGACACCTGAAACCCCACCTCTTTAAGGAATACCTAGGATAGGAATAAAGTAATCCTTCTCACCACCCCCCCCCCCCCTTAAAAGATTTAGATGCACTATTGTAAAGTGCTGTTCCACTGGATGTCATAAGTGAATGCACCAATTTGTAAGTCGCTCTGGATAAAAGCGTCTGCTAAATGACTTAAATGTAAATGTCCCCAAATAAGACCCTCGATTGGAAAGGAGCATCAAGAAACATCACCTTGCACTTTCACTACCCTGTGAAGTCATCACAACATGATATAGGTATTGTATAGATTGTATGAGATTTTTAATTTTTAATTTTAAAAATGTAATCCATTTTAGAATAAAGCCGTAACTGTAACAAAACGTGGGAAAGCGAAGGGGTCTGAATACTTTCCAAAAGATACCTGGGCCAAATCTACAGGTGACAATGTTTTTTCTTTCTGCTCACAAGCGAGGCGTTTTTTTGTGTGTGCGGAGGACAACGAGAGCGTAAATAACAAATAACGAGTGTAAATAGCAAATAATGTCATGACTTATTTGCTACATGATCGAATAGATGTTTCGTAAAGCTTACGTGTGTTACGAGTGAACTTATATAAAAGTAGGACACCGTGACATCCCAGAGGTGTTCCGTTGTTCAAATGGTTATCTGCCCTTCATTGCTAGAAGGCCACCTGATCTAGCCTGCCACCCGGACTACCTTCCATGTTTGAAGACATGCTTTCATTGTTAGTGCCACTACAGCATTATCATATAATGACCTGGCCACTACAGCATTATCATATAATGACCTGGCCACTACAAGCATTATCATATAATGACCTGGCCACTACACATTATCATATAATGACCTGGCCACTACAGCGTTATCATATAATGACCTGGCCACTACCAGCGTTATCATATAATTACCTGGCCACCTACAGCTTATCATATAATGACCTGCCACTACAGACTTATCATATAATGACCTGGCCACTACAGCATTTCATATAATGACCTGGCCACATACAGCATTATCATATAATGACCTGGCCACTACGCATCAATTCAATACAACTTTATTTACACTTCATTCACTTATTTTCCCATTCAATTTAATACATATTTTCCAGATTCAATTAGGGTTAAGTGTCTTGCTCATAGGCACATCGACTGATTTTTCACTTTGTCAGCTCGGGGATTTGAACCCMAMMWTTTTTKKGGGTTACTGGCCCAACGCTCTTAACCGCTAGGCTGCCTGTCCCTCTCAGGGACAAATGAGAAATGTGTTGCCAGGATAATAACAATCTCAACCTGTAGGCCAATACAAGTACAACAGGAGTTATACATATACATATACATACATATCCTCCAGTATATTCACAGAAACTTGTCTGCTGTATGAGTGAGTTCCAATAACTTCTATAATGGTGTTTTCTCAGATTGTCATCATAATGAGAGGCCTACCAGGAAGTGGAAAAAGCCATGTGGCCAAGCTGATACGGGTGAGTAGAACCTAAAGTTACCGTCGTCTGAGCTTTGCTTTTTCTGTTGTGGTAGTGTTGACTCATCTGGGATTAAATGGCATTTCCTGTCATGYGTTTCCTGTTGACCAGTAGCACAACTGGAGGGGAGGAGTATTGCTCCAAATCAGTGGTTCCCAACCTTTTTTGGGKGTTCTGTACCMTTAAAACACTTTGACCTGCCTGAAGTASCACCTCATGTACGTGCGACCGGCGTGATTACTAAATTATGTGTAAATTTGACAAAAAATGTTGTTTACGCACCCATTCAAGTTTGGCAGACTTGTTTTCTATGTCAAGGAAGTAGGAGTTGAACTTCCTGTTGGGTTTGGATAAATGTGAGCTCACTATTTGTACCATAGGAGCTCTGTCAACTTACCCGGTAAAAAGGTTTATTTTATTTTGACCAATAATATCGACGCCCGTGTCATCGATCCTACGGCACACCGTTATTTGACCAACAGTCTTCAGTGCATCAGACTTMTAAATCATAGGGTCGCCAGGACGAGGTAAAAAAGTTTGCCTAATGGACACTCAAAACCTGCCCAAAAGGCCTGAAAACTAGCCCRATGTTTTCGTTTTTATTTCCGCAGCAAGAGACGAGTTTTCATATTTACACAATAAACCCTTTTCCCTGAAGTTATAGAGCCAATTTTAAGAAGGAATATCATAGTAACTAGTAATGATGTTGGAAGAAAGATGTGGTTTTCCATCAAAATAGTAATTATTCCGAGCTATGACATGACGTAATAAAGGAATTTAAAATGTGGCAAGAGAAAAGATAATTCACCCTGATTAAACTCGCCAGATCATTTTCCATCAATGAATATCAATTTAACTCGTTTTATTGCTATGATTAAGCAATAAGACTCAAGGGGGTGTGGTATATGGCCAATATACCACGGCTAAGGGCTGGAGGACTTCTACCCCATTTTAAAAAGAAGCACGCGAGGGAGATCCGTGACTTCCATTTTAAATTTCCACTCGGGCAGTCCCCTAGACATGAGCATGCATAAAGCACTTCGCTTGATACCATTTTCTTTAAGTAAAGTCATTAGAATGCAGTTTAAACCACCTCCGAGTAAACGTATGTAATGCGCCTAAAGTCGTTTTCCAGTGATTTGTCTCCGTTATTTCTTGATGTGTGTCATTTCCAGCATAATTCATGTTTTCCGGAAACGGGTGTCTCCATAATGACAAGTTAAATAGCCTACCTACAACTGGTAAAAAGTTGTAATGGTAATGGTGAGAGGTTAGCATGTCTTGGAGGTATGATATAAAATGCTAACCTCCCCTGTTATTGTAATGGTGAGAGGTTAGCATGTCTTGGGGGTATGATATAAAATGCTAACCTCCCCTGTTATTGTAATGGTGAGAGGGTATGATATTTGACTCTAACTTTCTCACTCATCATTATTCACGATTCATTCAGGATTATCTGTAACCATGGTAGCGTCCACATTAATATAGTAGTGTTTAGAAACATATTCTATTCTTATTTACAATAAAAGTGACTCCAAAATGACACAATAGTGTCACAGGTTTGATGTAGACATTGCGTGCTATGAATATGGGACCAAATACTACACTTTTTACTACTTTACATATAAAAAAAGTGTTTCGTAATGTGTCAATAATTTTGACCCCTACCTTTTTTGAGGAAAACAATTATTACTAGTTAAACAAAATGTATTTCTCTGAGCATTCTGTATTAGTATAAAATAATATAATTTACCAAATGTTTTTGAGCTCACTATTTGAATTGTTTTATACAGTCATTATTACTCATTTTTTTGTCAAGGGTGTCAATAATTTCGAACCCCACTGTCCATAGCCTCGTTTAATTGTCCCGATCTCGCTAGCTTACGAGAGCGCAGCAGTCAGRATAACAAATACCTGCCCCTCATTGTAAACGAACATTGATTTAAATTTCCACAAACCCGCCGTAGTCGTCTTCATCTTTTACCCAAAACACGTCACTCCCTGAAACTTCTCTCACTGAAATACCTTGTCGTCGTTACTAGCTCTGACCTTGCTCATAGCAGCTTTATTGAAGAAAAAATAGTTTGACTTACTGTGATGTATGGTTGTCCCACCTAGCTATTTTAAATTGAATGCACTAACTGTACATCTCTCTGGATAAGAGCGTCTGCTAACTGMCGAAAACGTTAAATGTTGTTGYGTGGGTTAAGGACAAGGAGGTGGAGTGTGGAGGGGCTCCACCCAGAGTGCTGGGGTTAGATGACTACTTCATGACGGAGGTGGAGAAGATGGAGCAGGACCAAGATACAGGGAAACGAGTCAAACTCAAGGTCTGTCCTTTCTGCTTTCCCTCTGACCTACTTACTTAATCCTCTCTGTTCCTTTGGGAAGACATTTTAATCCTCTCTGTTCCTTTGTGAAGCCATTTTAATCCTCTCTGTTCCTTTGTGAAGCCATTTTTAATCCTCTCTGTTCCTTTGAAGACGTTTTAATTCTCTCTGTTCCTTGTGAAGCACGTTTTAATCCTCTCTGTTCCTTTGTGGCGACGTTTTAATCCTCTCTGTTCCTTGTTGAAGACGTTTTAATCCTCTCTGTTTCCTATGTGGAGACGTTTTTAAATCCTCTCTGTTCCTATTGTGAAGATGTTTTAATCCCTCTGTCCAATGTGGCGACGTTTTAATCCTCTCTGTTCCTATGTGGCCGACTTTTTTAATCCTCTCTGTTCCTTTGTGAAGACGTTTTAATCTCTCTGTTCCTATGTGGGAGTTTTAATCCTCTCTGTTCTATGTGAAGAGTTTTAATCCTCTCTGTTCCTATGTGAAGAGTTTTAATCCTCTCTGTTTCTATGTGGAGACGTTTTTAATCCTTTCTGTTCCTATGTGAAGACGTTTATTAATCCTCTCTGTTCCTATGTGAAGATGTTTATAATCCTCTCTGTTCCTATGTGGAGAAGTTTTAATCCTCTCTGTTCCTATGTGGAGACGTTTTAAATCCTCTCTTCTGGATACGTTTATAATCCTCTGTTCCTATGTGGAACGTTTTTATAATCCTTCTGTTCCTATGTGGAGACGTTTTATAATCTCTCTGTTCCTTTGTGGAGACGTTTTATAAATCCTCTTTCCTTATGTGGAGACGTTTTATAATCCTCTGTTCCTATTTGGAGACGTTTTATAATCTCTCTGTTCCTATGTGGAGACGTTTTATAATCTCTGTTCTATGTGAGACGTTTTATAATCCTCCTGTTTCCTATTTGTGAGACGTTTTATAATCCTCTGTTCCTATGTGGAGACGTTTTATAATCCTCTCTGTTCCTTTGTGAAGATGTTTTAATCCTCTCTGTTCCTACTGTACGTTGAGTTCCTGTGTCTCTTTATAGAATGTTAGCTGAAACGTATTGAAGAGTCCCTGCACCAAAAATATAAACCGTACCGCCACTCAAAATGAGTTCCGGCACCAATTTCAGTCCAAGCCAATCCCTATAGAGCACCACTACTATCTAGTTTAGTCAGATACTATCGCTCTGTAGATAGATGACTGTAGGCCTAAAAGGCTACATTTACACAGGCAGCCTAATTCTGATATTTTTCCACTAATTGGTCTTTTTGTCAATTCAGATCATTTCTTTTCCCAATAATTGGGTTTGACGATCAGAATTGTGCTGCCTGTGTAAATGCAGACCAAAGAAGGCCTAAAGACACCTACGCATGTATTACATAATGGCTCACTGAAGCTACATTTCCTCAATGTAGTATACAACGGTGATTTTTTTWWTWTWTTTWTTWWATTTAAATTTTCCTTTATTTATATGTAATGTAATATCAATTCCTAACATTTTCCTTTTGTCAGTGTCTGGAATACGAGTATGAAGCCGAGATGGAAGACACGTACAGGAACAGTATGYTAAAGACRTTCAGGAAGACCCTCGACGACGGCTTCTTCCCCTTCATCATCATCGACGCAATTAATGACAGGGTTAAATACTTTGATCAGTTCTGGAGTGCTGCCAAGACTAAAGGCTTTGAGGTGAGTTAGTAATGTTTGTTTTTCATATCTTGAAATATCAAAAGAGATGCAAGCCTACCTTTCCAATTTTGCAAACTAGCATACCGTTTAGAATACATGCCCAAGCCTCCCGAGTGGCACAGTGGTCTAAGGCATCACAGTGCTGAGGCGCCACTATAGCCTCGGGTTCGGGAGACCAATGGGGCGGCGCACAATTGGGCCAACGTTGTCCGGGATAGGGGAGGGTTTGATCGGCCAGGATTTCCTTGTCTCGTCGTGCTCTAGCGACTCCTTGTGGCGGGCCGGGCGCCTGCAAGCTGACACCGCTCGTCAGTTGGACGGTGTTTCCTCCGACACATTGGTGTCGGCTGGCTTCCGGGGTTAARCGAGCAGTGTTGTCAAGAAGCAGTGCGGCTTGGCAGGGGCTTGTTTCGGGGGACGCATGGCTCTCGACCTTCGCCTCTCCCGAGTCCGTAGAGGAGTTTCGGCGATGAGACAAGATTGTAATTACCAATTTGGATATCACGAAATTGGGGAGAAAAAGGGGGGGAAAACAAATTCAAATAAAATGACTTCATTTTAAGTATTGTCCTACTGTCGATGTTAGAACAGGTATTGTATTTTCATGTCGACAATCTACACAAATACTCTTGTCAAAGTGGACAAAAATAATAATAMAAAAAAAAAGATAAATAAAAATTAATACAACTAAAATATAGTCGTTGCAAATTTTTTCAGCTCCCATAGTCAATACATGTTAGAAACACCTAAGTCTCTTAAGAGGGTTTGCACACCTGGATTGTACAATATTTCTTAAAAATTCTTCAAGCTCTGTCAAGATGTTGGGGGATCATGGCTAGACAGCAATTTTCATGTCTTGCCATAGATTTTCAAGCAGATTTAAGTCAAAAACTGTAACTTGGCCACTCAGGAACATTCACTGTGTTGCTAAGCAACTCCAGTGTAGATTTGGCCTTGTGTTTTAAGTTATTGTCCTGCTGAAAGGTGAATGTGTCTCCCAGTGACTGGTGTAAATCAGACTGAAGCAGGTTTTCCTCTAGGATTTTGACTGTGCTCAACCCCATCCTGTTTCTTTTAAGTCTGAAAACCCTCCGTCTTTTCCGATGTCAAGTATACACATACCACGGTGCAGCCACCATCATGCTTGAAAATAACGAGACATTTAATCAGTGATGTGTTGCTGGATTTGCCCCAAACTTAAGGCTTTGCATTTAGGCCAAAAAGTGTATTTCTTTAATGCCTTGTTGCAAACAGGATGCATGTTTTGGAATATTTTTATGTTCTTTTCACTCTGTCATTTAGGTCATTATTGTGGAGTCACTACAATGTTGTTGATCCATCCTCAGTGTTCTACCATCAGACATTGAACTCTGTAGCCGTTTTAAAATCACCAATGGCCTCATGGTGACGTCCCTGAGCAGTTTCCTTCCTGTCCTGCAGCTCAGTTCTTGGATGTGTCTGGGTGGTTTAATATATAATAATGATTAACTTGACCATGCTTAAAGATATACCGTATTCAATATCTGATTTGTTGTCACCCTTCTATCAATCACTGCCCTTTGAGGCTTTTGAAAATCTCGCTGTTTTTTTTTTTAGTTGYAGCTGTGCTTGATATTCAATACTTGACTGAGGGACCTTAAAGATGTTGTATGGGTGACAGAGGAAGGGTTAGTCATTCAAAATTCATGGCAACTCCTATTATTTCACACAGTGAGTCCATGTAACTCATGTGGTTTGGACTAATTTAAGCTTGCGTAACCAAAGGGGCCAAATACTTACGCAACGACTATTTTAGTTTGTTTCGTTTTTCTTCCACTTTGACTTTATTTTTWTTWTTTTATTTTTTTTATTTATAAATATATTTTTTTTAAACTATTAAATCCATTTTAATCCCACTTTGTAACAATAAAATGTGAATAAATCCAAGGGGTCTGAAYACTTTTGCAAGGCACTGTATATTATAAACGTGTAAATGTTTATTTTCTTAGGTGTACTTGGCTGAAATCTCGGCAGACTATCAGACTTGCGCTAAAAGAAATGCCCACGGGCGGAAGATTAAGGATATTCAAAAGGTACCGGAGATTAAGGATATTCAAAAGTGTCCTCGCGTCCACAACCGCAGAGCTCTCATACATTTTCAATGGCATCAGGTGTCATATTTCTCAAGGCATTGATAATGGCAGTGATAGACCATATTGTGTTTATTCATTTTCTGTACTCTGTATACTTTTATTCAGTATATAACAGGGACAGTCCATAAGTATATCTATTAATTTTCTGTTTTTATATTTGTATTTTATAATTTATTTTCCGTTGTCTATATAGATGTCCAGTAACTGGGAGTCGTCACCACGTCACATGATGCGSCTGGATGTCCGCTCCCTGCTTCAGGACGCTGCTATTGAGGAGGTATGTTACTATGGAAACGTACATTTTTCTTTTATCAACATGTCGGACTAATGGTTTTCTATTACATTTACATTTAAGTCATTTAGCAAAAGCTCTTATCCAGAGCGACTTACAAATTGGAAAGTTCATACATATTCATCCTGGTCCCCCCGTGGGGAATGAACCCACAACCCTGGCGTTGCAAGCGCCATGCTCTACCAACTGAGCCACATGCTAGGTAGTTTAATTGAGACCTAATGAAATACAGCTAGGTTCTGGGTTCCTGTTTTTAAGAGTGAACCCTAGTCCTCTCTATGGCCCGAGGACCAGGTAACAAGGTGTACTACCTGTCGGTGCTATCCTCCATGATTTTAGATGCGCTTTATCCTCTTGTGTGGCTGTAATTGTGTTCTAGAATTCTAGAAGTATTCTAGAAGTGTTCTAGAAGCCATTTTAGAGGACGCTTTTTATCCAAAGCGACTTAGTCGGTGCGTACGTACTTTTTACCCTGGCGTTTACAAGCGCGGTAATCTACCAACTGAGCTACAGGAGGACCCACATCAAATTCAATAGAAACATTTTGTCTTTGAAGGTTGAGATGGAAGACTTCAATCCTGATGATGAGTCGCTGAAGAAGCCCAAGAAGAAGAAGGAGGAGGAGGAAGAAGACGTTAAGGTAGGACCCAGTCAGCATGCCCTTATAGGTGGTGGTCAATGTTCCTAAACATGCCCTTACAGCTAACCTCCTGTAGGTTTTCACATCTTATCAACCAGCTAATTATTGGAATCAGGTGTGCTAGATTAGGGTTGAAGTGAAAACCTACAGGATGGTAGTTCTCCAGGAACAGGGTTGGAGAGCCCTGGTGTAACATGCTAGGTAGTTTACAGGTAAGTGGAACTGACTGTTAGGTAGTTTTACATGGACAGATCTAAGTAGTTACAGTACAGTGGAGAGACTGCTAGGTAGTTTACATGGTACAGTGGAGAGACATGCTAGGTAGTTAAGTACAGTGGACAGACATGCTAGGTAGTTTACAGTGACAGACATGCTAGGATTTAAGTACAGTGACAGACATGCTAGTAGTTACAGTACAGTGGAGAGACATGCTAGGTAGTTTACAGTGAGAGACATGCTAGGTAGTTTACAGGTACTGGAGAAGACATGCTAGGTAGTTTGGTACAGTGGACGAGACATGCTAGGTAGTTTAAGTACAGTGGAAGACATGCTAGGTAGTTACAGGTACAGTGGACGGACATGCTAGGTAGTTACAGGTACAGTGACAGACATGCTAGGTAGTTTACAGTGGACGACATGCTAGTAGTTACAGCAGTACAGTGAGAGACATGCTAGTAGTTTACAGTACAGTGGACGACATGCTAGGTAGTTTACAGGTACAGTGGACAGACATGCTAGGTATTTACATGGACAGACATGCTAGGTAGTTTACAGTACAGTGGAGAGACATGCTAGGTAGTTTACAGTACAGTGGATGACATGCTAGGTAGTTACAGGTACAGTGGACAGACATGCTAGGTAGTTTACAGTGACAGACAGCTAGTAGTGTTTACAGGTACATAGAGACACTAGGTAGTTTACAGGTACGGTGACTACATGCTAGGTAGTTTACAGGTACAGTGGACAGACATGCTAGTAGTTTACAGTGAAACAGCTAGGTAGTTTACGTGCATGGAACAATGCTAGGTAGTTTACATACAGTGGACAGACATGCTAGGTAGTTTACAGTACAGGACAACATGCTAGGTAGTTACAGTACAGTGGAGAAGACATGCTAGGTAGTTTACAGGTACAGTGGAGAGACATGCCTATGGTAGTTTACATTTACAGTGGACAGACATCTAGGTAGTTTACAGGTAATAGTGGACAGACATGCTAGGTAGTTACAGGTACATGGACAGACATGCTAGGTAGTAGACAGTACACGACAGACATGCTAGGTAGTTTCAGTACATGGAGAGACATGCTAGGTAGTTTACAGGTACAGTGGAGAGACATGCTAGTAGTGTTACAGGTACAGTGAGAGACATGCTAGGTAGTTTACAGTACAGTGGACACATGTAGTAGTTTACAGTGACAACATGCTAGGTAGTTTACAGTACATTGGAGAGACATGCTAGTAGTTTACAGGTACAGTGGAGAGACAGCTAGTAGTTTACAGTACAGTGAAGAACATGCTAGGTAGTTTACAGGTACAGGAGACATCTATATTTACTACAGTGGACAGACATGCTAGGTAGTTTACAGTAGTGAGAGACATGCTAGGTAGTTTACAGTGGAAGACATGCTAGTAGTTTACAGTACAGTGGAGAGACATGCTAGGTAGTTTACAGTACGTGACGAACATGCCTAGGTATTTTACAGTGGACAACATGCTAGATTAGTTTACAGTGGACAGACATGCTAGGTAGTTTACAGTACAGTGGAAGACATGCTAGGTAGTTTACAGTTACAGTGGACGAACATGCTAGTAGTTTACAGTACATAGAGAGACATGCTAGGTAGTTACATACTCGGAGACATCTAGTAGTTACAGTGACAGACATGCTAGGTAGTTTACAGGTACAGTGGAGACAGCTAGTAGTTACAGGTACAGTGGACTACATGCCTAGGTAGTTACAGTCAGGACAGACATGCTAGGAGTTTACAGTGACGAGACATGCTAGGTAGTTTACAGGTACAGTGGAAGACATGCTAGGTAGTTACAGTACATGACGACATCTAGTAGTTTAAATACAGGTACTGATCATTAGGTAGTTACAGTACAGTGGACAGACATGCTAGGTAGTTTACAGTGGACAGACATGCTAGGTAGTTTACAGGTACAGTGAGAGACATGCTAGTAGTTTACAGGTACATGGAGGACATGCTAGGTAGTTTACAGGTACAGTGGACAGACATCTATAGTTTACAGTGACAGACAGCTAGTAGTTACAGTACATAGACAGCTAAGTTTACAGTACAGTGGACAACATGCTAGTAGTTTACAGTGGACAGACATGCTAGGTAGTTCAGTACAGTGGAGAGACATGCTAGGTAGTTTACAGGTACGTGGACGACATGCTAGGTAGTTTACAGTTGGAAGACATGCTAGGTATTTACATGTGGACAGACATCTAGTAGTTTACAGGTACAGGGAGAACCTAGGTAGTTTACAGTACAGTGAGACATGCTAGTAGTTTACAGGTACAGTGGAAGACATGCTAGGTAGTTTACAGTACGGTGAGAGACATGCTAGGTAGTTTACAGGTACGGTGGACAGACATGCTAGGTAGTTTACAGTACAGTGGACAGACATGCTAGTTTACAGGTACAGTGGACAGACATGCTAGGTAGTTTACAGGTACAGGAAACATGCTAGGTAGTTTACAGTACAGGAAGACATGCTAGGTAGTTTACAGGTACAGTGAGAGACATGCTAGTGATTTACAGTCATGAGACATGCTAGGTAGTTTACAGTAAGGACAGACATGCTAGTAGTTACAGTCAGTGACTACATGTTAGGTAGTTTACAGTGACAGACATGCTAGTAGTTACAGACAGTGGAGACATGCTATAGTTTACAGGTACAGTGGAGAGACATGCTAGGTAGTTTACAGTACAGGGAGACATGCTAGGTAGTTTACATGGACACATGCTAGGTAGTTTACAGTGGACAGACATGCTAGTAGTTAATACAGTGGAAGACATGCTATAGTTTACAGGAGAGACAATGCTAGGTAGTTTACAGACATGGAGAGACATGCTAGGTAGTTTACAGGTACAGTGGAACATGCTAGTAGTTACAGGTACAGTGACTGAAACATGCTAGTAGTTTACAGTACGCTGGAGAGACATGCAGTATTTTACAGTGGACAGACATGCTAGGTAGTTTACAGTACAGGAGAGACATGCTAGGTAGTTTACAGTACAGACTGACATGCTAGGTAGTTTACAGGTACAGGACAGACATGCTAGGTAGTTTACAGGGACAGACATGCTAGGTAGTTTACAGGTACAGTGGAAGACATGCTAGGTAGTTTACAGGTACAGTGGACTGACATACTAGGTAGTTTACAGTACATGACTGACATGCTAGTAGTTACGTACAGTGGACAGACTGCTAGGTAGTTTACAGTGGACAACATGCTAGTAGTTTACAGTACAGTGGAAGACATGCTAGGTAGTTTACAGTACAGTACTGAGACAGCTAGGTAGTTTACAGGTACAGTGGACTGACTATGCTAGGTAGTTACAGTGGACAGACATGCTAGTAGTTTACAGGTACGTGGAGAGACATGCTAGTAGTTTACAGGACGTGGGACACATGCTAAGTAGTTTACAGTGGACAGACATGCTAGGTAGTTTACAGTGGACAGACATGCTAGGTAGTTACAGGAAGTGGAAGACATGCTAGGTAGTTTACAGGTACGGTGGACAGATATATGACTTAAGCCCTTGCTCTTTTAAAGACCATGGCTGTTGACGAATGAACTGCAGCTATGGTAGTAAATGGGTTTAGGTCAAGAAAGCTGAATGTCTTTTGGTTTATGTTTTATTTGCGTCTTGTTTGTCGATTTTGTATTCTTGTTCCTGAGATAATCATATTATTTAAAAAAAAATCATTGATAATTTCACAAACTTTTGCCAATCGAACATCCTATACAGTGATACATACTGCAAGTGTACCAGAGAAGATCATGAGATTCGGAAATCATAATTGAGAAAGCATGTGGTCTAATGGTTAGTGCCCCTGACTCCGACACACACACACACACACACACACACACACACACACCACCACACACACACACACACACACACACACACAC